>NC_090241.1:34050640-34055640 GCF_024489055.1 Chanodichthys erythropterus
GGGGCTACAGTCACTTGCAGCAACATGAAAATGTGTGACACACATCTCTCCTGCATGTACAAAGTTCATGCAAATGTGTGTTATGAACACACACACGTACACGCACACACAAATAGAGTTACAGCGCTGACATGCTCTACTTGAGGCCTAATGACCCCTGGGTAATGGCCCTCTTTGGTCTTCAGGAAATCCTCTTTCATGCATGCCTCAGCAGAGGAGGTGTGTGTGTGTGTGTGTGTGTGTGTGTGTGTAGGACAGGAAGAAAAACTGATTAATAGGGAAAAGCAAAAGGAAAGATAAATGGAAAGTGGTAAAAACAGAACAGAGCATCACATACACAGGAAAAACTCAAACGGATAGTTACTGTTTTAACATTCATAATATATTAAATACTATTAGCATTTTTACTAAATACAATTATAAAAATAATATATCAAACCATTTTTGATATTAAACAATTTGATATTATTAAGTCAAATAACTTAATTAACTTTGCTTCTCATTTGAACTAGGAAAACATGAAATACATTATAATATATTAAAGAAATATATATATATATATATATATATATATATATATATATATATATATATATATATATATATATATATATATATATATATAGTATAAGATGTTTTGTGTATCAAATTATAATTTAATTTAAATGTATATTCATATATTTCCACTACCACACCCAGTTACACTTACATTCACACACACACACACACACACACACACACACACACACACACACACACACACACACAAATTGTACTGCTATGTATGTTTTGATGGTCTTTGTATTTGTATTCTGCATTTAATTTGTTTTCTGTAAATATTGTAATTGTCTGTTTGCATAAAAAAAAAAAAAACTATTTCTTTGATATTATTCAACCAAATAAGACATTATATTAACTTTGCATCTCATTATTTTAAACAGGAAAACCTGTTTTGATCAATTTGTATATATTTGTCATATATATTAATAGAATATTATGCTCAGTTTGAACACAATGCTAATAATATTATACACATAATAAGAGAATATGAAGTGTTTATATTTGGTTGATTTTTCAAATCTCTAATAACAGTGATGCTGGCTTAGCAAACACCTCTAACAAGATCCTATGGAAATCTTAGGATTTCAAAAATGTTTAGCTCTTCAGGGTTATGAAGCTGCATCCGATTACATTTGCTCATCTCTTCATCCATCAGAACACCTACAGTGATGTCAGGCCTGAGTGTGTAATGCATCCATCGCTACTGGGCGAATGCAGAACTGAATCTGCCGTCACATGACATACCATAGCAATGCAACAAATGCTAATGGTCACATGATAATGAGAACATGGTGAATGTAGTACGTCATACTTTTTTAGCGATCATGAATTACATATTCAAAAGTAGTACCTACCCAAGAGAGTATGTGATTTCAGACGCAGCCACTGACTGTTTTTATAGCAACTGGAGCAAACAAGTCTTTATTTACACCAAGAAAAAAATAAATCATCCCCTATACCCTCATTCACTATTCCCTACATTAGTCCACTAATGTAGTTCCCTTGAGGGAGTGAATGAAAATGAGTGACACTGAATGGTAGATAAATAAAATGAGTGCTGAACTGTAGATAAATAAATTAATTAAACAGTTTAAAAAGGAATTTATACCTGTATGATATTAAGCCCTAGCCATATTGGACCAGCAGTTTGGAAAATGGATGGATGATTCAGCTGCAGGCGCCATCTTCTTGTCAGATGCAGGAATTCATTCGGTGCTCGAATGAATCGGTTGTTATTGCGGTGCATTGTGGGATTGAATGAGTGCACTTGATAACGTCCACTATGGTTTCGGACACCACTACAAATAGCTGTCCTCTCAAATAGTGCCCTATTTAAGGGTATAGGGGGCGATTTCGGACACAGCCTAAGAGTATATGATTATTGCCCCTAAACATAACAACATCAAGAGATATGTCCAAAATATTTGCAGTGGTACTCCAAAGTACTTCAATTAATATGAAAAGGAATCACAATGGTACATGCCAAAAACATGGTTCAACAAAATAGCCAATGTGGATATAGAGCGGAGGTTCAAGCTGACCAGAAGTTCTGGTTTGATTAATTCTAGTCACCGAACGGAAGCATTGAAAAGTGCCATTGAAAAACAGTCGGTGGACATTTACTGAGGAGGATCTGAGTAACACATGCTGGGTTTAATTGAGGATTGTTAAGCACTGAGGGCTGGCCCGTGTTCGGGTCAATGAGTGGGTTACAACGAAAATGAGACATTAAAACACCCTTTGGTGGAGGCTAGTGTGTGTAGATCTGTAAAAGAGAAACTGACTGTATATGAACATTCATGGGTAAACAAGAAAGTGTGTGTTTGAGTTATGACTGTAGTGTGAATTCATTATAGTGCACATGTGTTAATTGAAGTAATGTGAATAATTGTTAACATTGCATCCAGTTCCTCATTAGCCTGTCGCTTTAAAATGTATCTTAATTAGAATTTAATCATTGATAAGGTCCTAATGAGGTTATAACCACATGCAGGCTACACTTTTTGTTAAAATATGCTTTAAATAAACTCTGAAACGTAAATTTTTATGAAAATAGCCGACACACACACACACACGTGACCGCAGATATTAATTGCTTCATTGTCCGGCAACTATAAGTCTAAATTAAGGCTATCAAAGTATGCTGTTTTCGAGGCAGACCTTGCACTGCTGTTGCTGGGGTTCAGCTAAACAAACTCTGACAGTGTGATTCCTGTGGAAAGAAAAGAACAAAAGGACATGACAGTTCATGAGGTAAACTAAAAAAAACAAAAAAAAACAATGCAGTTCAAGAGGTAACTCTGTATAAAAAACTCCCATGAGTGAAAACAGCAGGAAGAAGAACCGTCTGCAAACGCCTAAAGAAAAGGCATGCTGTCTTGTGATGATGAGTTTATCTATATGCATGTGTAATCTGTTTTAATTATGAGTTAACTAATGAGTTCATGGTACTAAGCAGCAGAGCATGTCTGAAAAGTCATTTATCAAGGGTTCATCATGTCAAATAAGTAAAACTGTTTTCATAAAACAGACTCTAATATCGGATCAGTTAATTTCTATATTAATTTATGAACTGTAAACACTCTGAGCATTTCTTCCCTGCCATATTACACCAAGTTATAAAAACAAAAAGGCTGGGCTATAATATATTATATATATATAATTTTTTGTATGACAGCCTGATCAAAAGTTATGTCTGCACAATTTGCAATGTTTCATTGAATAATATCAAATAAAATATATAATATATAATATATATATATATATCAGGCTGTCATACAAAAAATATATATATATATATATATATATATATATATATATATATATATATATATATATATATATATATATATATATATATATATATATATATATATAAAATATACACATACACACATTCTAAATATATAAATATAAAATTATATATAAACATTTATGCTTAAAAAATACAAAAAAATATAAAAATTAATTTATTTTATCATATATTTGTTTTCATTTAATTACTTGTTACTGAACATTCTGGGTTAAAAACAACCCAAGTTGGGTTGAAAATGGACAAACCCAGCAACTGGGTTGTTTTAACAAAGTGGTTGGGATAAATGTTTGCCCAATGTGCTGGGTAATTTCATTTAACCCAACTATTGTTTAAAAATGACTATATAGCTAGCTTAAAATGATCCCAAAATATGTTGGAAATTAAAAATCAGACACATAATTACTAGTGGCAACAATAATAAAAGGTGAACATTTATTAATAACAAATTTAATAAAACATTTATTGTTTAAATATCATTCATTGAACTTATTAATAAATCTTCATTTATTAAACATTAATAAATGTTCATTTCCAACATATTTTGGGTTCATTTTAAGTAAGCAATACAGTAATTTTTAAACAATAGGTGAGTTAAATAAACTACCCAGCAGGTTGGGCAAACATTTAACCCAAACGCTGGGTTAAAACAACCCAATTCCTGGGTTTGTCCATTCTCAACCCAACTTGGGTTGTTTTTAACCCAGCATTTTTTAGAGTGTATATTTTAAATAATACTTTACATTAGTATTTGTTATTTAGTAATACAATTATTTAAATGTAATAGTTTAAAATGGGCTTTTATTTAGTAATAAACAATACCATATTAATCTCTCACACTGTGTTTGGAGATAGTCTGGTCTTCCCAGCGATACGGTTGCAGATGCTTCTCTCAGTCCCGCAGGACACTATGGCACACATGCTAACCGTCACTGAGCCGGTCACATTACACACACCATGTGCGCTCTCTGTGATGTGTGTATGTGTGTTTGTGTCCGACAACCAGACACTAGAGACCTCACAGAACAGACACACAAATAACAATTTGCACGACTGATATCTGTATAATTAAACCTGTATCTGCAGTATAATTAGATATGTAAACACATAAACGGTTCAACTACGCTTCTGTTTTTTACAGCTTGTAGACAGTTTATTATTTGTCTGAACAGAAAGTAATGGAAATTTAATTATCAGTGAATTATAATCCACATGGCCACGATCACCTAAATTATAGTAACATTTGAGGTTTAAAGGAATAGTTTAGCCAATAATGCATCTATCTACATCTTTAAGTGCTTTTTAAGTGATTATACTCTTCAGGGAAAACTTAAAGTCTATTTTTATCTTATATATTGCTCTTTTCGGTCTTAAAATGTAAGTCCTGCACCAGGTAGATTATTATTATTTATCTGATAAAGACCAGAAAATCCTCTCATCAAACTAAAAAAGGCACCGGCTTCATACTGGAGAATGACCCACAAACTCTCACTCCTACATGGGAGGAGGTTCATTTGTTTATTTGCAAAGCCATTAAATTTTCCTTGTGTCCTTTAAACGTGCAGCGGCTTCATAAGAGGTCTGAAGCAGCCTGGACTTTGTGGCGAGCGTCCATCAATTAGACTAA
>NC_090241.1:35903140-36150640 GCF_024489055.1 Chanodichthys erythropterus
ATTATTGCTTTTTTATTATTTTGAATTAATTTTTATTTGTATTTTCTGTTTTCAGAAAACAGAAATACGTTTAAATCAACTTAGTTAAAATATGTATATACATTCTTTATTTTAGCTTTAGTTTTAGTTAATGTAGCACATCAAGTTAAACTAAATGAAAATGAATATTTTTTCAATTAATGTAAATATTTCTATTTCAATGGAATTACCAAGATAGAGTCCAAACTCTGGTTTTATCATGGGATGTCAAAAACTCTTTACACCATGGAAGAGTGTACCAAAAACATGGTATTACTGTGGTACATGTACAAAAACATAGCATTACCATAAAACACGTATAAAAATGTGGCAATAGCATGGTATTTAATCACAAAACATAGTATTGTCATGGTACATGCCCAAACAAACATGGTATTATCATAGTATGTACACAGTACTACCATGGTACATCCTCAAAAAACATGATGCACACCACAAAAACATGGTATTATCACAGTATGAGGCTGAAAACATGGTAAATGCTCAGATAAAGAAGTATTGCCATGATACACGCCACAGAACATCGTATTCTTCCCCAAAACACAGTATGTTACCACGATGCACATCCCAAAACATGGTAATATTTTACACTTTTCAAGTGTAAACTGAACTCACAGCTTCATCATCAGACGCTGAATCCGGCTCCTCGGGCACTTCATCATCATCACCAATAGTTCTGATCAGATCCATGTCTGAAAACATCTTTGTGCTGCGCTCACAAAATAAACTTCACACACTGATTACTAATACACACGATTAATAACTATTATTAGTAACTATATATAACGTATATCCTTACTTATATATTTATCTACATAAATAAGACCTGTTCATATAGTCTCACAAATCATAAATGAATAATTTTGTGTATTTGACACACTAACAGCGCTGCATGTTCACAAAAACACACACGTGTGTCGCTGCAGCAGCGGATCTGCGTCACTCACACACGGCTCTTCATTCAGTGGCAACATGAAGCTACACTGACGCCTACAGGCGAGGAGGACGAGACCCTTCTCCACCTCCGCCACTCAAGCATTGTGAAGCAATGTGAAATTTAAATTAAAAATTCTGAGATCAGTTGAGACAGCAAAGGATTGGAGAGCACAAAATACTACTTTTTACTTTCAGGAAACCCATTTTGACATGGTTGTCAGGTTTTATATTACAGCCTGACAGAATACATGCATATTATTATGCTATAAATCATGTAGAGGACATGATACTCAGTTTCAATGAATTCATTGAATACTGTAATAAGACACTCCTTGAAAAGACTTTCACTTAGTGTAACGTATCATAAAAATAATCCAGTATATTAAAAATAATAAAACACACAACTCCTCTGTAAATGTGTAACAATTGTAGTTTTTCCTACTTTAACAGTTCCTTAATATTAAACACTACGGAAAAGGATTAGGGCCAAGCAATAATAATAATAAAAAGTCATTATAATGCAAGATTAAACTGTTACATTTTGAAAGTCAAAATAAAATGTTGAGAATTAAAGATTTTTTTTGTTTGTTTTAAGAAAGTCGTTCGACATTGACTTTTTCACCAAATTGAACAAGCTTTTTTCTCAATATTTAATGAGTTTATTCTCAACATTCTTTGACTTTAAATTTCTCACTTTATTCTCAACATTTTATTTAAACTTTATAAATTTAACGAGTTAAGAGTTCCCAAAATAAAGACATCCTCACTTTCAACTTTTCCCTATAAATTTATCAATTTTATTTAAACTCTCAACATTTAAGTTTATTCTCAACATTGACTTTTGAGAACTCAAATTTAGTCAAATCAAGTCAAGTCAAAATAAAATGTGAATAAACTTAAAAAGGTGAGAAAGTAAAAAAAAAAATAAAAAAAAAAACAATTTAGAGGGAAAAGTTGAAAGAAATTGAGAATAAACTCATTAAATGTTGAGAATGTCTGTTTCAAAACCTCACATTTAGATTCTCAACATTTAATGAGTTTGTGCTCAAAGAATAAACTTGTTAAATTTAGAAAATTTAAGTTTAACATTTTTAGACCATTTACAAGTTTAATGTTTTCCTGAACAACCGTTTTTAAATTTCTCAAAACATGACTTCATAGTATTTCTACTTTCTCCTTGAAATTTAATGTTTAATCTCACATTATGACCTTAGAGATTGATTTTATTACTAGACCCTAATCCTCATCTGTAAAATGCCTCTGAATATTAACCATTTTCTTCACCCAAACATGCAATTGCATCATATGCATAACACACCATATGCATGAATGAACCATTAATAAAACATGCCATTTATGCTCAAGTTAAGAGATGCATTATGAGTTTGTCTCATGAACTCATATAATGCATGTTTTTAGGCCATTTAATTGCATCTAGTAGTAGAAATCAGCTCAGCATATTGTTTATTGGACATTTAACAGGCATCATTTGAGAGAAACACAAGAGTCATATTAAAACTGTCAAATTAGACACTTTATTAAAAAAAAAAACAAAACAAAAAATACAAAAATCAAACTATACAAGAACTTGCAGCCAAACTTTCCTGTACAAGGAAAAGACGGATCTCAAACACTTTAGTCCAGTGAGGAGGTTCACGGTCTGGGAGGACGCATGCCTGGAGGAGGAGGACCTGGAGGAAGTGTAGAAGATAAGTTACAAATCATGAAACGTGCATTTCACTCAGATTCATGTGAAGCTACTGGACAGGCTTTACCTCTCATTCCCGGTGGTGGCGGCCTCATGCCAGGGGGAGGCATCCCCATCGGAGCGCCGCGGCCAGGTGGCATGCCCATCGGTGGTCCCATGGGCGGCCGCATGCCTGGAGGAGGTCCCATCATCCCTGCGGCAGAGGAGAGACACGAGCACAAGGGTGAACGTTAACCATCACACAACAGGATGCGTGTTTGTTATACAGCCATGTGACTCTGAGCTCAGTGTAATCCTGCTTTCAACATAAGCGGACTCGTCATCGCCCTCAGAAAACATTGATGTCATCACAGCTGGCGAATCAGCACAGCCATCAGAAAGACACCGTAACGCAGAGCCAGACTTACCTGGTGGTGGCGCTCCTCTGCCCATCGGTGGAGGCGGTCCGGCTCGTCCCGGAGGGTACTGTGTGGGGGCACCGGCTATACTAGCTCCCGCAGCGGCTGCTGCGACTGTGCCTCTGCCCTGAGGGGTCATGACCTGAGAGAGACATGATGGGTTAGAAAGAGAAGGGCAGTTGTGTTTCCATGCAAAGGCACAAAAGTGAGCAAAATGTTTAATATATATGCACTTTATTTGTATGAGAGTAGGTTACAGGCGTCTCAGAGCAGCTCTGCTCACAGTAACTGCTGCACCATATGAAATTATTTACATTACAAACCGCATCTATGCATATGCTGTGAGTTTGGGTTCATCTGGGAACACAATCTGTGCCATTTCATCAGATTTGTAAGGCAAGTCATTTATAAACCTACGTCTGCACAGGAGAAAACATCAATGCGTTTCTAAACATGCAATCCGTTTGTGATTTCAAAATAAAAGTTTAAACTTTCACTCCGAGTTCACATATTTTGATGACCACATGTTCTTGTTCAAGAATCTACAGTGGCTGTAGCATTTCTATCATAAAGTAGTGACTAAATATTAAAGATTGTGGAAGTTTGAATTAAATGTTGTTTAGATCAATATTAAACAAGGATTTGATCTTCTGTAAAGAGGGATAACCTCACCAGGCCGTTGGCGCCCTCTGCAGGCATTTGTTATAATAGTTGATTGTATTATAATATGAATATTATCAGTGTTCTATAAAACCGTATGATTATTTGCTTTTGAAACATTTGAACCAAAAATATGTATTTTAAGTCATTTTATAGGCTTGGGTCAATTTTTATTACCACAAAAACTCTACTTGATTATAAAATAATCATTTGACAACCCCAATATTACTACTATTATCAATAATAAAATAAACCAAGGCGTCACAAATGACAAACGTAGCAGACGTAAAATTTGGGGGCAAAAAATGGACTATTAATTGTTAAATACAAATAAAATATTGTTTATTAGTAATGAGTGTATATAAAAATATATAAATTAAGTTCAACTTAACTTGAAAGTTAATTTAATAAAGGGAAAAAACACTTTACGTGTCACTTTGTAATAAAATATTTAGTATTAAAACAGTTCTGACATGGTTTTATCCTACTGCCCAATTTCACTCAAATTCTTATTAGCATATTAGTGAATTTAATGTAGCACAAACTTAAATTGCCATCTTCAAAATAATCTGTGGTGCACAATTGCGAACAATACAATAAATAGCACCAATAAATGGGATGAAATGATTATTGAATGTTATATACAAACACAATGATACACAAGCACAAGGTGTGTAATACATTCAATTTATCATTTTTTTTAACTCCTTAAAATGAAAACTCAAAATATAAACCACCTTGATATGGTGAACAATGCAAATCATGAAAAATTGAATGCATCACAAAATCATAAGTTACTACAAATTGTTACCTGCTGTGACGGGCCACCGACTCCCCTCACGGGTCCTGCAAGTCCAGCGGGAGCCTGTGCCATCGGTGCTCCAGCGGGAACGCCTCGACCTGCAGCCCTGCCGACACCTGGACCTCCAGCCACTCCGGCCAGCGGCACGCGGGCGATGCCAGTCTGTCACAGGACACAAAACCACGTCACTCTCGACACTCAGAAGAAAAAGCCATTCAAACGACTCCGAACACACTCACGTCTTTAGGAGGAGGTCCTTCTACTGTCATAGAAACTAGATTCTCTCCCCGGAGCAAAACCAGACCCAACACCCTCTTCTCCTCTCGCTCCGGCTGCTTGGAGTTCTTGGGTCTGCCAAAGACATGGATAGATGAATATTGATATGCTGAATGTTGATAAAGGACCGAGTTTAAGTTTCACAAGGACTCACTTGATCTTTCTGAACTCGTCGCAGTCGCACAGGATCAGGTTCATGTGTTTGTCGAATGCTTTGAATGTACCGATGAAGATCCGCCCGTCCTGCAGGATGCAGCGCATCCGAAAGTCGATGTGCTGCAACATCTTACTACTCTTACCGACCGTCTGAAAGACAAAGAGACAAGAGTTAAAGTTACAGATAATTCAGCCACTATAAGCCAGCTGATAGTGCCAACAAATTATATCTGGACTTATACATATCTGCAATATGTAAGATTTCTGTCCGCTAGTGGCTATTCAAAACAAAGGTGTAGCTTGACGTCAGGTTTGAGCGCGGAATCTTTGGATGTTTCCAAGATTGTTCGCTTGTCTATTAAAACAACAATATTAAAGTCTTTGGTGTTTCCATGGTTTCTACAAAATAAAAAAGGAAACCGGGGGTAACGCGGGTATGACGCGATTGACAGGAGACTCCTCACACGTCCCGGAGCCTTGGTTAAAATTCTCACGATTTACAAATAGTTGCAAACATTTGGGATATTGTAACTGACCTAGTGGTTTTTGGATATATTACTGCAAAATTCTTACATATTGCACCTTTAATGCACTTTAATTGTGCAGAATTATTTCAACTAAAGATATACTGAAGTATAGTTGATGTGGCCCTATTGCAAGAATACTTCAAATATCTTACATTTAAAGACTGATATTATACAGAGATCATACAATCCTTATCAATATTGACATTAAAACACATTTTAGGCTTAATATTAAGAAATGTGCACACATGTAGTACTTTAATAACGCTTAATTATTAATTTTATAAGCGACGTCAGTAAATATGTTAATATATTTGAACCCAGTATGAAATTCTCACGGTTTGCAAATAGTTGCAAACATTTGGGATATTGTAACTGACCTAGTGGTTTTTGGATATATTACTGCAAAATTCTTACATATTGCACCTTTAATGCACTTTAATTGTGCAGAATTATTTCAACTAAAGATATACTGAAGTATAGTTGATGTGGCCCTATTGCAAGAATACTTCAAATATCTTACATTTAAAGACTGATATTATACAGAGATCATACAATCCTTATCAATATTGACATTAAAACACATTTTAGGCTTAATATTAAGAAATGTGCACACATGTAGTACTTTAATAACGCTTAATTATTAATTTTATAAGCGACGTCAGTAAATATGTTAATATATTTGAACCCAGTATGAAATTCTCACGGTTTGCAAATAGTTGCAAACATTTGGGATATTGCAAGTACTCAAGTGAACAAAATATATAACACTTGCCTAGCGGATTTGGATATTTTACTGCGAAAATCTTACATATTGCACCTTTAATGGTCAATTATTAAAGAAACAAGTTTAATACTTTAGTAAAGTCCACTGTGTTTTGAAGACGGATTAGAAACAGAAATACAATTAAATGTGAATGCCTAAAAGCACTGAAATCTATTTATAGAGTATTATTGGAGACATAATCAGAAATAAGCAAAATAAAAGTCCTCTTCCTGTCAGCGCTGCACAACTCACTGGACATGAAAACGTAAACAATATACTTATACAGCTAAATAACTGTTTTAATTCAATTTAGTGAATTGTTTTACAACATATATAATATTATATAATTAAATAGTTTAAATTGAAGCCTTTAAGCTCGAGTTTGACTGCAAAAGCAAACAAACGACGGTCACCTTTAGCGCTCATTTACTATCCTGACTGGATTTTAGATTATTACTTCTGTATTTCGTTTAACAAACATTTTAAGAACAAACTACACTTTTTAATACGCTTTAAAATCCCGAATTTAATATTTTTGGGTACTTTTTTCTTACAGCATAGCAAGCTGTTGTGCTCTACGTATCACCAACGTAATGATAACGCAGACGTTTTTAATTCAAAAACGAACTAACCGACAGAAATATTAAGATAATTGATAAATCACACCCCAATAAGATAAACAATGAAGTCTTACCATGATTGCTGTTCGGATGGCTCCGATTAATATCGGATTCTGCCAAACAAGTTTTAAAAATTGACCCGCGAACCGCCGCTGAGTCCTTTAATGGAGGCAAAGCGGAAGAGAGTGCGACACGAGAAGAGTCCGACCGGAAACACGATCTCTGACGGTCCGGTTCTGTCACTTTTTCACTTCTTTATGTTTGTTATTTTTACGAAAAACTGTCTTCAAAAATTCAGGTTACTTAAGAGTTCTTCATTTTACTTTAAAAATTGAATGTAGTAAGGGTTATTTTATATTTATTATTAAATAGTTTAATCTTTCAATTGCCCACAACAGAACACCGAATATTTCCAGTAATTAATTAATCTAATAATCTAATAACAATGGAACTTGCCAGTGTTACAAACCACATTTTTATATATGTATTATTTTTAAATTATTCTAAATACTGAATAAAATTCCAGTACTGCATTTCATTTACTCCTTTCATCAAAAGCATGTCTCCTCATTTTAGATTTTTAACCAAAATGTATTACTTTTCTGAACACCCCACAACATTAATTAAATATTTATCTTACAGAAAAACATATTTTCTCATCTCAAGCATCAAATCCCTATTATTATTGGTCATTATTTTAAGTTATGGACACTATGGGAACTCTCTGAATATTATTATAAAATGTTTTTGTGATAAAATCAATATTTTCCTATTAATCAGATGACCCTCACACTAATTCAGTTATTGCAAATATAAAAGTTACATAAAATCTCACACTTTTGCTACTAAAGCCTGAAATGGAAAATTTTGTGACCTTTGATCAAAGGCTTGACTTCAGAATTTGAACTAAAATCAGTGAACATTTCAGACAGAATTCAACTAACTTTAAATTACTTTTTCACAAAAATAATAATAATAAAAATGTAGGTGTGACGGGGTTGTGATTTTTTGGCCACTGCTCTAAATCTAGTGCATAAATGGAGATCACATGACATGCATGATATTAAGAATTCATGAATAATGTTGAAATAACAAAGATAATTTTCACAAGTAGTAGTTTTCTGTCTTTAATTGATGTAACGAGTCGTTAAGCTCAACAATTTCACAACATATTTTAGTTATAATTATTAAAGAAGGTGCTAACTTGCTCACAATGTTGTTCAGAAGACTTCTATGATGTCACTTCCTATTAATGATGTCACATAAGCATCAGTTCATTATGGTTTGTGTAACGGGGTTGAGGGGTTACTGAGCTACGGAACTAAATAATGTGATTTTAATGAATAATCATGAATTTACTTAGAAAAAAACATAGACAGATGGATATTTATGGGAATGACAAAATGAAATTCTCATTTTATTATTCATATCCCAAGAACACTTTCATAGAAGGCCTCGAGGAATGTGACAAAATAGGTGGTGTCAACTGAAAAAAAAAAGAAATACTTTCTAATATGAAGATAAAATGTGTCGTGTTTTTAAACATTATTAAAGGAGACATTTCAATGAATACAAAAAGCTTATTAAAGCTTATATTTTGGAGACCCAACAGATAAAATACACTGAAAAAGGTCAGAGGGACTCAAGTTTCGTGGAATGACTCCTATACTGTGGCAAACTTCGGTAATGTTAAACGTATCGAGTAAATAAGAAGAAAAGAACAATGCCTTTTTAATGTATTTATTTATTTTTTTCAGCTGAGAATAAATTGGTATCTTTATATTAATCATTCAACTGTACACATTCACTTAAGAAAAATAAATATAATCCAGATCATTAAACCCAGCCTACTCGATGTTAATGTGTTATAGATCGCAGGCTAATCATTACGTGATGTACAGTGTTAAGAAAATAAAGAGGCCTTTACATATTCAGAACTACAAAATGTTTTAAGACACGAAACATGTAACATCAGATGTGGGGCGTTTAGCTGGACAGTTTCCATCTTGACCTTTATTTGTCCATTTATTTTAACCCAAACAATCTGGTATAAAGTAAATAAAGTGCTCTGCAGCAAGACATCCTACTGAAAAGTCTGTTTCTAATGACCTGATGGATTCAATTCAATGTACTCATTTACTTTGTAAATGAATCAAATTCACATTCTGGAAAAGAAATGCACACTATCCTCTCAGAATCTGTGCTAAAGTGAACACAAAAACTCTTTGCATGGTTCAAATCCTACATCTAAATCTGTTATAATCATAAGTTATTCTTTGTACACGGATATTTACAGTCCTGGATTTGTGTTTTGCATCTGAAGAAGTAGTCTTTAAAATAAACAGAATATCCATGAGATCCATGAGGACTAAATCTTCGGCATAACAACGAATGCTGTCAACCAAAAGCTGTAACATCTCTACGACACAAACACACTTTATTCTTTTCCAAAATAAAGCACATTTTGCACTAATTCTTCCTGCAAAATTAGTGATTTTGGTGAACATTTTTTTTTTTTAAAAGATACAAAAGATTTGATCGCACTAAATCGGCTAACATTATAACATTAGTCGTGTAGTTTATGAATTCATGATTGGTAAGAAAGTGAATATTTTAACAGTGACATTTTTTTAATGGACTATTGCTGTACGTGAACCCAAATACATACTCTCACTGCAGCCATTTCCAGGTCAAAGCTCACATCAAAATAAAAATAAATTATATTTTGCATAAAAAAATGAAGACTATCTTTTGCAACTGTTACAGTACTAAGAATGAGATTTTCCTGCAATACAATAATGTCAATTTTAAGGGGAAAATGTGCTTAAATGTCACACAAAATAGTGTAAAAAGTCTCATTTTCTTCATGCAATATATTCTCAGGATTCTGAGGTGAAATATGAACAGGTTTTGCATTAGCCATTAATCAGTATGCCAGTGTTTTCACTAATCAAGTGCAAACCTTTCTTTTTAACTGCTAATCTTAAAAGGATTCATTTATGTATGAAGGTGCAATTCTGCACTGGCGATAAAAACTGACTTGCATGTACACACAACAGAAGAGACTCGGTCAGACACACACCATGCAAACTCACACTTCAAGTTGTAGAGGAAAAATAAACATCAGAGTCTGTTGCATGTGCAGTACTAGAGAAGAGACAAGTCATTAAGAGTTAGAGGATCACAGTGTGCATAGAGTGAGCCGATGTCTGGCCGCGTTGATCATTGACTAAGGCAGCATAAATCAGAAGTGGATGGCAAGAAAACGGGAAATGGAAGCCAAAGCCCACAGATTTCCTTCCAACAGAACACGGTTTATCCCTCGTTCCTGGTTTGAAGTAGCAGCAGCGGCAGCTTTTGATATGACGGCGAAAGCTGATGTGTGTTGTCATGGAAACGTGTTAAAAAAGGCGCTGTCGTGCGCATGCATCACTCTTGACCGAAGCCTTCGGTTTCCTCGATGGCGAACAGCAGCTTCTCCTTTAACTGATCGTAGCTTTTATAGGGCGGCAGATCCAGACGGTTAAAGCTGGTGGGGTAAAAAGTGAAAATAAACCAAGTGTGTTTGTATATACTATTATTCATTTATTTTTAGCTTGAAGATTGCATTGCTGGTCATTTATGTGCATTGATGCAAACCATCTGAAAATTCTTATTAAATCAGGCCCGCATACTGTACATTATGGTAATTAAAAATGATTTCTGATCTTACCATGTGTGGCTCCTCGGCAGCCAGTTTTCCTTACCCACTTTCTCAATACAAAACTTCTGCGGCCCATTGCTCCCTACAGAAATACAACATACATTCTGATCAATAAACATATATACAGCATATACAATATCATTAATAAACCTACACTAACATTTGGCGCCCTCTGCAGGCATTTGTTATAATGCATAATATACGTGGGTTGATTGTTTACTATACTACTTGCATTTGATACTTTCTTTAAAGCAATTATTATTGCTTCATTATTATTATAAATATATATTTTAAGTCATTTAAAGGCTATTTACTGGGGTCTATTTTTATTAACGCAAAAAATATTATCCAATTACTCAAATAATTACCAAAATAACTGTTAATGACAGCGCTAGATTAGTTAAATGATACGTGCTTCTTTGTGACTTTCAGTCAAATAAAAGATTATTTTTACAGTCGTATTTTGTGCATGGAAGATTTCTTAAATATAGTGTTTCTTATTGTCTCGTCTCATTCTTGTGATCCTAATATCGTGTATCGTCACACCCCTACTATTAAAGTTGGGTGTTTTAAATATTTTATTTTAAATTTAATTGAATTTTTTTTTTTATTTGAAAATGCATTTTTGTTTTTAGTTAACAATAATAACCCTGATCAGAAGAGAAACATACTACATTACAGTCATTTTAATATATCATCAATAGTTTGGAATGACACTGACAAACTTTGACCCTTACCCATAAGGTCGGCGAATCCCCCGACAGGAAGTCGGCATGTGCCGGTTACAAACTGCAGCAGTCGCATACGCTTCTCATTGTCGATCTCCTTCACAAACTAAACACAGACAGACAAACAGATGACAGAACATCAATATGGCAGCATCTCCACATTTATGATCATTTGGGTTTGATTTAACCAGTGCTCTGATGCTGGAGTGTTATAGTGTGAGACTAACAGCTGCTGGTCAGTCTAACCTGCCAAAACCAGACGATCTGTTTGCTGCTGCGAGCGTAGTGTCTGTAGATGGTGTTCCTCTGCCAGTCTCCCAGATCAATCTCCTGCATCCCACACAGCATCACCTACAGTTCAGAATATACAAAAGACACTGTCTCTACATGTAGAGAAACTATGGCCTTATTTACATGGCTTTAAACAAAAACAACCCTCCAGTTAAAAAAGTAACACATTCCTAATCTATCATCCTGTACCTATTGATTATCTATGATTCACAACAAAAAGCCTTTGAACATTATGAATTGTAGTTTGTACCTCCAGTTCCTTGGCATCAAAGTATTGCAGGTACTGCTGTGGCAAGACCTCATTAAAGCCCTCGAGGAACGCCTGAGTCTGTTCCTCAACGCCTCTGGACAACCTCCACTCAGCAACCAACCTGCCACATGGTTGATCATTCACTGATATTAGGGCTAATATGGGAGTAACTATTTGATTCTTTATAAATTGATGCAATGCATCATGCATGTGTATTAGGGCTGCCATCGGCTAAAGATTTTTCTAGTCGACTAGTAGTTGTTTATTTGAGTGATTAGTCGACTAATTGCACATTTATATTAATAAACCATATAAATCGTAAAAATGATCCTTAAATGCCTACATAGCCTAATCTGCTTCTCATGCACGTTGGGCTTGTTTACATCTGAGCGCGTGTTCTTTTGATGCAGAATACAGCAGCGTTGTGCGTTCTATACGGTTTATGGGGAAAGTATTCTTATATGCATTATAAAAATTGTAATAATTGGTAATAAATTATTATTTACGGTATTTTGAAATGCCCACGATAACAATACCGTACATATTCATTATCGCGATATATCGCATTACCAAATATCGGCACAATTCTATTGCATGCACCTATCCGCTTGTTAAGTCGTGACGTAAAGAACGCTGTTTCCGGGTCCAAGCCTCGACTCGTTTCACTTGAGAATGCCATCAACGGCCGTTTATGAGCGCTATTTATTCATATTAAACATCAATCATTTAAAAAAGTTAAACATTTTAAATACTTACAGTCTACACAACAGTCTCCGTGCTCACAGCGTCACAGATATTAATATTTTAATGATTTATAAAAGATGAATCATTGTCTGGCCATCTGGAATTTTGATATGGAGATAAAGGTTGTAATTATATATTTTTTGTAGTATTACACCACATCGTGTATGTATATTAGCACCATCAGACTTAACAACCGGATATGCACCTTACTCTGAGAACATTTGTTTTCCAGTTCAATCGGTTTATTTTACATTACAAGCTTTCGATAGATGCATTTCTCATGCCTGTGAGGCAAGATCAGACTGAGTTTAATTGTTTTTGACACGCTCAAGTACACTGACGGCAGAAAGCAGATCCTTCAAAAGCACATCCTTTTGTTGTTATTGTGAGTGCACACAAATAAAATTAGTGTTTTAAATGATGTATTAGGCTACTCTTGATGTAAGACCAAAAATTACAGGCTATCTTAAGTTAAATGCAAGTCCATGTCATTCAGTAAGCGTAATGATACTTCAGCTTCCACACTCCGCACAAACACTTGAATATGTGCCTAATAATAGTGTAACATTTATCAAAGTTAACGTTGAGTGGCCATGTTTCATTACGTTTCATGTGATAAGCCATATTTGAGGTCGATGAATGAACATAATGTAACTACAAAGAATCGCCGTTAACGATCTGTCCCTTTTTTCTGCGATTAAATGACAAAAACAATTTTTGTCGACTAAGCCTCTTCTAGTCAACTTAGTTGATTAGGGACATCCTTAAAGGGTTACTTCAGGATTTAGCATTAAGCTTTGTATTAGTAGAATACCACTAGTATTTTCTAATTAGCGTGCTTTCCCCCTTCATATCAGCCCGAGATGAGAGATTTATGCATTTTTATTCTGTAAAAAAGCCTCAGATAACGCAAAAACTGTCATTTTGCGTCATCGGAGGCTTTTTTGGCCAGAGGCTTAAAACTACAGCCAGTAATAGCAGGTAGTTCCGCATTTTTTCACCACGCCGATACAGGGCCGTCGGCAGAACATATAGAATGGGGGGGCATTCGGTTTCCATAGGGGGGCACACATTTTTATAATCTGATAAACAGACGTTCGCCAAAATAATAATGTCCCACATTTATTATTAATGAAATAGACTTCTATAATGAAATAAAGTTCTATATTACCACAAAAACACAAGATACTCGATCCTAATTAAACTACACCAAAAACGAAACCCCTTTGCATTTTGGCAATATAATTTGCAAACACGACACACAAAAGCTTTTCAATTCCTCGAACAGCACAATAATAAAAATGATACATACCAAAACAGCAATAAATAGGCTAGCCTACATCTATAGCATATTTAAGTGTAACTAAGACTTTTGAGTGCACTCACCATTAAAATAGTTGAAGGCGGCAGGTCTCCGAGTGATAGTCATTAATAAATACGGCCTAATTATGTTTCGAGTTCCGTTTTGTGTAATAATGCGTTAAATATGAATTTTATGCTCAGGCGGAGGGTGAACCAACTCCAGGGTAAGGAGATGCGATTTCCATTTAAAAACATATTTAAACAGATTTCCTCAAAATAGCTTTAACTTACTTGTCACAGCACAACCTACATATCCCAACATAAACACTGCTGATAAATTATTATTTGTTAATAAAGTGTTTACGTTCACAAACCACTGTTAATTTTAACAGATTACGCACACGGAATTTGGCAGAGAGTGCGCAAAAGGAGTTCTCTTTATAATCAGTAAAAAAATCTCGCTCATCTTAGTTCATTGCGATCTCAAGAAGTTCTGTAACAATGAATTAAACTGACTGCATAATTACATAACAATTTACATAATTTTTTGTTAACCAAAATCTGTTGATTTCTGGAACGCAATGACAAGTCAGAGGTGTTTAAGTTAGCACTGAACAAGCGGCGAGTGGATTTTGAGTTGTAGACGCTGGCAAATATTCCCTCATTATAATTCGTTCTAGAAATCAACAGATTTGTTCGTGATTAGCTACAGTGCTCAACACTCCAACGTTCTAAAGTATTGTCGTTCTTCAGAGCGCAAACACAGAGGCGCACTGGATCATTTGCCAAATATGTTTCGCCAATATGCTAATATTAACTGATCCTAGACCAGTAGTTATGTGCAGTTTTTCCCTCTACAAGCAATCAGAAGCAGCAGCAGGTAGGCAGTGGTTTGAGTGAGAAAATAGTCTCAAGTCCATCGCCGAACCACACACACTCCGCCTAATTTCTATTTCATATTTCTGAAGACAATGTGTTATTTAAAGTCATTTAAAGTTGTAGAGAGAGTTTTCCTATGAGCTAAATGCTGCTGAAGACATTTCGTTCTGGAATATGTAAATAGCCAGATCCACAAATAAGGTTTTTGCTCTCAATCGGAAGTTTGCTGGATGACTATTAGGGGGGCACGTTGTGTCATGTGGGGGGGCACTGCCCCCTAATGCCCCCCCTTGGCGACAGGCCTGCGCTGATACATATGCGCGTTTGTGGTTACTCATGGACATAGATCACGCCAGGCTGTTCGTCCTCTGGGAAAGTGAATATAGATGGTATCGCGGTGTCCTTCAGAATGGTTCTCTTCATTGCAAAGATATTTGGTTCGTAGTCCTCGTGCTTGAAATGGAGACTAAATATTATGTGTTTTTTTAGGTTTTCTATAACGGTGTCATCTCCAAACTTTGGGTGTTTGATGGCCCGCAGCCACTGTTTACATCGCTCCAAATCTTTAACTTAATCGGAAAATGATGGAAACTTGTCCTTTCCTGGTTTTGGGTGTACATCCAGGTACAAAGCAATTTAGCACCATTTCGCTGTAAATGTATGAACTAACTCACGATTTATTTGTTTGAATTTTACTGAATGCCGCCTGTAACCGATAGGTGTGGTTTGGGCGTGGCCTCGCAAGGGCAGCAAAACAAGTGCATTCTGGGAGTTGTTGTCTTTCATCCACATTAGTCAAAAATACATTTTCTGCCTTTTCTCAGTCTAGAAAGCTCCAAATTCAAAAATAATTTCACATTTCTACTACATAAATGACCAATTTTAAATACACATTCATCTTTCCAGGGGTGAAGTACCCCTTTAATATACATATATTAACATTCACATTGTCTGAAATCCATCTGTGCTCTATGAATGAGATTCCTTACCGGATGTACTCCTCTTTATTTTCCTCTGTCACCTGAATGTTTCCTCCATCAGGTTTGAGGTCATGAGTGGTGACCTCTCCCAAAATCTCCTTATCCACCGAGAAAAACATCTCCAAGCCACATTCCTCGATGTTATTATCCCTGTAGAAAAACATCATCATCTCAAATTACATGATTAAAAATAGCACTGTGTTTATTTTGTAATTAAGACCAGTCACTGGGATTGTTAATTTTCTCCTATCCCTTATTTTCACAGTTTTAATCCCCAAGCCCTTACTCTTGTCTCTGTAACTCATTCAACTCATCCTCACTCACTTGATCCAGATGAGCGAGTTGTAGAACTCCGGATCGATGGACTCCAGGTCTTTCAGAGCCAGAGGTTTATTCAGGATGCGCTTATAAAAGGGCAAAGAGAAGCCGGTGTCTATGAACTTTCCATGAAAGAGAGCCTATGAGAGAGAGAGAGAGAGAGAGAGAGAATGCACAAATAATAATTTAATTGCATTTTAAACTATAAACAGGCATTAGTTAGCTGGTTATCATCATAACTCGGGCATCATACCATAGCAATGAACCGGCCAATGAACTTGAAGTACTTGAGGTGGTCGGGGTTGATGGAGGAGGCGGGATTAATCTGCAGGCAGTAGTTGTCTTTACCGGCATATTCGAACAGACAGTACATGGGGTTCAAGACCTCGTGAGAGAGCAGGAAGAACCATTCCCTATGACAGAAACAATATTATTGCGTGTGCACGTATTTCAACTCAAGTCATCACTTCCTGTAAATTATGTAATATACCTGGCCACGCCTCCATAGTCAAGTCCCTCCTCCCCTGGGAAAATAATCCACAATCTCCTTCTCAGATCTTGCGGATGGCAACTCATAATCTAAACAGATCGATTTACAAATATTTAACTTCTTTCTACATGCCACATGATGACACACGTATACCAGAATTAACTGGTCAAAAATGTCAATCACCTGTTGAAACGAGTCCTCGAAGAGTGTTTTGCGACTGACGTGGATCTTAATATGCTGAGGCATTGCTAGTTGCTTTGATATTAAAAAAAAAATTTATTATAATGAAAGAACAATAGCAGGATGATTTTTGAAGATTTAGAGTGCAACTAAAAAACTGAGAGTTTGTAACTGAAGTCACTCTTACCTGACACCAGAAGCGGAAATAGTGCACTTTGGCTTTAAAGTCTCGTACGTATGTGATCTGAGGGCCGTTCTCACTGCAGGTTCACAAAGACAGAAACAAGACTGTAAAACTACAAGAAAGCAATATTGTTTAAAAACAACATGAAGCAGCATTTAGCTGCATTAAACAGCAACATACTGACTTATGCAACATTTGAAGTGAACGTAATTAAACACTGCAATTGGATGATGTCACAAAAGACCTTCTCTTTATACATTAAGCAATTAAAATGGCTCACAGGGAGGATTTTCCTGTACGAGGGTCGATATATGTCGTCGTTTTCCTGTTGTGATCGACAAAATAAGGAATCCCGTCCACTGTAAACCTCATCTCCCAACCCTCCGGCAAAGGCTTCTCATTTAACAACCTGACAAACAAAAACATTTCATTCAGAAAATAATGCTTTTTGTCAGCTTATTCTGTGAAGTTTTACAGCAAATAATTAATATCATATAGAATGGAGGAAATTTAGCTGTGTTCAGGGTTATTGTCGTTAACTAAAACTACATTTAATTGAAAAAAATTAAATATAATTATTAGATGAAAAACTTAAATCGAACAAAAATTTGAAATATTGCTTTGGCAACTAACTGAAATAAGTTTAAGATGAACTAAAATGACTAACTGGAAATACATAAAAACTAAAACTAAAACTGAAATAAAAATAAATTAAAACAAAATATATCTAACATAACTCAAATTAAAAACTGAAAATATAAAACTAAAAGCTAATCCAAAATATGAATAAAAAATTAAAAATAATACTAAAACAACACTGTCGCACCCTTGTGTGCGAGGATCTTCCCATTGTGTGGATCTCGTAGGATGGTGAACAAAATACATCCTCCTATTACTGTCTGTCCGTTTCTCTGTGAACCAAACAAACAGAAATTCGAGGGTGACGCGCAAGAAAAGACAGTGTGAGCCGCTCTATTATGAGGGTGAAATGTGATTTCCTCTTTCTGCAGCATAAAAATGAAAGAGTGGTGACTCACCCCATCCTGGCGGCAGTGGACCCAGAGGGTCAAACTCTTTATTAGCTGTAGGCACAAGCTGTTCCTGCTGCTGAAGAGATGAGGAATAAGAACAATAACACCCTCAGCTCAGGTCAAGAGGAAATCCTGACATCCTTTCATTTAAACGCGTTTGAAAAGAGTCAACGTTTACATATATACTCACTCCATAGATGAATCTCTGGTTGAAGCGGTGCATGGCTCCCTGCAACTGGCTGCGCTGGTTCTGCCACTCTTCATAGTTCCGGACCGACTCAAGTGTGGGTCTTTGCCATGTGGTGGTTCGGATTATATGATCCACATAGTAAACACGGCCCATCGGGTCCAAGCGACGCTCCCAACTACCACACAAACACACAAAAGTCTCTAAACAACTGCTCATTAAGGACATCTTCACATTTGACTTTAGTATTATTATTGTTTAAAAAATATTAAAAATGACCGATTATTATTATTAAAAAATTTACAATGATAATTTTGATGATGATTGCTCATAACAACTATTATTACTATTATTGTTATAATAATTAATTATATTTATTTAGTAATAATAATAAACATCAAAATTAAAATTGTAAATATTTTAAAAATTAGTTATTATTATAAAATAATAATTATTATTCTTATTAAAATATTTACAATGATAAGTTATTAATTTTTTATATTTTTAGTTTTTATAAAAAACATATTTTTGATGATTATACAACAATAATTTTTATGATGATTTCTAAAACAACAAATAATAATAAAAATAATAATAATTATATAAATTATAATTCTCATTATTATTTGTTGTTGGTTTAAGAAATTAGTAGTAGTAGTAGCATTAATATTTCATACATAAAATGCAGCTAAAAAGGTTTCATAGGTCAGAAAATAATTTTTTTTTTTTTTACAGTTTTCTTTTAAAAGAAAATACAATCACTAAGGAGGCTTAAATTATATTAATCGAAAGTTAGCTTAAGGGCATAATGACTAAAATCAGTGAGATTTTCTCGAAATTTTCTGCTTTACATAAAATCATCTCTTTTGCATCTGTTTAGGTACCTTAATTAACACATACTTATGCAATATGCAATTTAAATATCTATTAACAGCAAACCAATGAAAATCAGATCACTGGTTACCCCGGTGGTAGCGGTTCAGGTCTTTCCCATGTGGTTCTTTTCTCAATGTGATCCACATAGTAAACGCGGCCGTTCTGATCCATTCTCTGCTCCCAGCTACACACCAAGAAACAATAAGAAAATCCATTAAACATTTCAGTCTAAATCCATACAGGCGTATTATTATAAAGTGTCTTTATTGACATTCATTTATTCATGCAGCAGGAGAATCGGCTCTTATTACTGGCATCATTTGAGATCATATGTTTCAATAAGCTAAATATAGCAAGTAAATTAGAAAATAATACATCTAAACTAATAAAAGTAGAAAGGTTTTTGATTTCATGGGGACTTGCTTTTAATTTCTCTTCACTGTAATTGTATCACATACCCAGGAGGAAGAGGGCTGTTAGTGATTAGCGAAGCTCTGGGTGGCGTTGGACTGGCACTGGGGGGCTGATTTGACCCTGAACCTGAGCTTGACCCCTGACTCTCCGTTTCTCCGTTCACACACACTCGTGGAGATGTCTCCGGGCTGGGAGCTCTGCTGCCGTGAGTGGGAGTGGAGCCAGCAGAGGATGCTAAAAAAGACAAAAAAAAAACCAATAAAGTAAATAGTTAGGACTGTTTGAAATTCTGAACTGCCTGAAACGAGTCGTGAGAAATCCCAGTGTCACTATTTGTTACAAACCTACATAGGTTTGCATAATGCCAGTCTATGGTCTTCATTGGCTGCCTGTGAACAAAGTCTAATTTTGACCTGGGTTTAGAGAGACTGGATCCTTTATCAAACTGTTTTAGACACTGAGAGAAAAGAACTGATGCTGCAATGTATATTATGAAACAATTAAAGTTTTTGACCTTGGATGCATGTAAACCTATTACAGGAGAATCCAAAACACAATTAGGAACCTTTAAAATAGCATCACATGTGACACAAAATATTGTTACACCCCTATTAATAAGGTTCTCTACCGTTGGAGGAAGCGGGTTTATGTGGCGAGGCAGGCGGAGGTCGCTGGGGTCGAGGTGGACGCGGTGGTCTTAGAGCCCCTGCGGATGGAGAGGAAGACCCCGTACTTCCCACCGCATGACCATTGGGCAGTGGTGCATCATCAATGATGTCACTGGATGGAGAAGAATCTCGACTAGACCAACAACAAACAGACGCAAATGTCAAAATTAAAATAGTGCAAATAGCAATGCAAAAACGGTAGCACTTTATGTCATTAGTTAATGCATTAACTAACATGAACTAACAATGACGGTATTTATTATTAACCTTTGTTCATATATATGTTAGTTCAGTGTGCATTAGGTAATGTTAAAAATACATTAATAAATGTTGATATTAACATTAGCCAAGATAAATGCTGTAGAAGTGTTGATCATTGTTAGTTCATGTTAACAAATGAAACCTTATTGTAAAATGTTACTGTAAAAACTAAAGGCTGAGGTTTACGCAAGATGATTCCAGTAATTAAAGTAGGTGATTTTTTAAGTAATACAATATCTTTTTAACATCAATAGGTGTCATTCATAATATAAAGGAAATGCAATACATTATATAATTTTTTTAACAGTTAAAACAATCCTGTTTTATGTGCATGACATTCATTTATTATATTCCACAAATCAACTGCTAACTTTCAATAATCTGGGCATTTTTTATGCATCTTATGTAAGCTAAAATAATGAGGATATAAACTAAAGAAGAAAAAAATCCACTTTAATTTTGTGTATTAATAATAAATCTTGTGTTATGATCTATAAAATATCAAGTGCACAGAGCGAGCAATCAAGATATTTCCCTCGAGAGCTAATTTCACCATGAATTCAAACAAAAGCAACAAAGAAATACACAAGCTTTTTCCTGCACATAATGTGATGATATTCCTACAGAAACTGCACGGCAGAGTGAAGCAATCTTTATTTTACCTCGCTGCTACATCCCCGTTCAGTTTGGGATCTCCATTTACAACAGCATCTGTGACTGAAGAGAAACATTTCACAACTTCACGTGTGGGAAATCTCTATTTTATAAAGCAGAGAAACTAAATGACTGAACTGTTGCAGGAAAACAGCAGAGATAAAGAAGGTCTCACTGTGCTTTTGTTCCTCTGAAGCAAAAGTCTCAGCATCCACCTGCAGTCCATCCAGACACACTGAGAGATCTCCAACCACCTCCGACCGCTCTCGGTCTGAACTCAACTGCAACGTCTGCACAACCTCGCAAACTGAGACAGACACACAAACACATGATCTTCAACATGAAAAATGAATATTAACAGCCCATAAACACTATTTGACCATGGCTTTTCCATTGCTTATTAAATAAGGATTCTTTGTTTCACAAATAACTCATTCAGAATGAGTCATGAATTGATTTAAATGATTTATTGAAAGAAACTGACATCATTACCAAAAGAGCAATATCAAACTGATTAAATATACGTTTTTAAAGCTTAAAACCAGTTAAGTCATATTCACAGATGACCTGGAAAGCTAAATTGGCTTCACTAAGCAAACAAGCTCACAGCAACACTTTAGGTTACAGGAAAAGGAAATGGTAACCTGGTTCCTGGTTCATCAACACCCTCAACTCAATCCCCAGTTCTATAATTCTCACCAGCGGTGAGCGGTCACATGATTCCCACACAAGTCTCTGAAAAGACCCTTTGTTTGGTAGCATGAGTCACTTCACCTGCCTCCATTACAAAGAGCCAATAAAACTCAAACTCTTGAGTGCACACACACACACACACACACACACATACACACACACACACACACACACACACTAAAGAGACCTGACTCTGAATAATGAGATTCACAAAGTGGAGAATATGGAAACTCACTCTTCATATTGTTGGCTTTCAAGGTCTCGCTGACCTCCAGAGTGGCCAAGCCCAGCAAAATGTCGGCTTTAAGTGTCTGGTGACTCCAAACCCGGAAAATTAACTTGCTGAAAGGGGTGACGATCCTGCAGGGAATATGATCAACAGAGCAAAATGTAAAAATTACAGTTTTACATCATTTGCATCATTTGAAATAAAGCTGACTTAAAGGTTTTGTATTACACAACTCAACTGCTAACATTCAATAATCTAGCCATATTTTTATGCATTAAAAATAAACTAATATAAAGAGAATATATAAGATAAACCAATATGTACCAATAAATCATGTATTATGATCTATAAAATGTCAAGTGCACAGAGCAAGCACTCAAGATATATATATATGTTTTAGATGATAAACTCAAACAAATATTTGAAATGTTACCTTAGCCAAGTACTTTCAGTACTAAAATTACTAAAACTAAAATAAATACAATTTAATAAATCCAACGCTTAATAGAATTATTAAAAAGCACAAAAATAATAAATATTACAAAAAAAGTACATAAAAAATACTAAAACCTATGAAAACAAATAAAAACTGAAATTATAGTTCAAAATATGAATAAATGCTATAATAGTACATCAAAAACACTAAAATAACACTGCAATAGAGTCATTACACTTTAATATTGCAGTTATGTGAATAACAATTTTTTTCATAACGATAGGTAACATTACAATAAGGTGTCATTAGTTAATGTTAGTTGATGCATTAATTAATATTAACTAACTATGAGCAATGCATTTGTTACAGTACTTAGTACTCTTTGTTAATGTTAGTTCATTAAAATATAAATATTTATTGTTCATTTAACTTCATTTTATCTCGATCATTAAATAATGCTAACAGATACTTTTGAGTTTAATAATATATTAGTAAATAATGAAATTAACATTAAAGATTATTAAATGCTTTAGTAGTATTTTTCATTGTTAGTTCATATTAACTAATGTTAACAAACGGTGTGTAACCGAACAATATAAAGATAATAAATACTGATTCTGGATCAGCTCTGTAACTCAACAGTGACTCATTCTAGTACAATATTTCTCTCTTACACAGTGAGAGACTGTTTCCACTTGGGACTGTGAGTGTTGGTGCATTTCTCCGTCTTCTTGGACTGGCCGTCCACACACACCTCCACGTAAGGACTGGGCCCAAACCAATTCTTCTTACTGTCCCGCAGCTTAGCGGACAGAACTAACAAAAGATAACAGAAACAATGACATCTATTCAAAGTATTCAACAAAATATCCAGATAGCTGACATCTTAAAATAATAACAAGACAAGGCCTATGTTAAAATGAGAGCAAACAAAATGACAAATGTGAAGTCTTGCAATAACAAAACAGAGATTATTAGTTTTTTGTCAAGCTCACCTGTTATCTGAAGTTGAGCCTTCATGATGCAGCCATTAAAAGCACTGATTATGGTTCAAATCTGAAATAAACAAGCATATACATCAATGTTAAGACTCATTATAACAAAAACAGAGTCTGTAGACAGTAATAAACATTGAAATAAGCTCATTAAACAGCATTCGCAACCCATTTTACTTCTGTGGCACATTTCTAAGTGAAACAGGATATGATTTCATGTTGACTAATACAACAAAACACCCACTGCCTTTCTCACATGGTTTTTACCGGATGATCTGTCACTGTATAGACACATCTGACCCCTGATCAGTGCTGTATGTCACTCAGTGATGATGTGTGATGTATGTTCTAGATGTGTCTTCAACAACTCTCTGCGGTAACAGCTAATCTCACAACAGAAGTCTCCAGTAATCCTCTGCAGATTACAGATAATGTAATTCTGTCTGTCCACTGAGAGAAAGCACTGATACGCACACAGGCATTTACAAAGAGCCAAATGTCAACATGACATTCTGGTAGTAAAAAGTCAATCAGGGAATAATAGGAACTTTTTTTGTTCAGATATGTACATGTATTTTTACCACCAGCACAAGCAATATCTATTTTAATCAACACACTTTTACAGTAAATGTTATCTTTACATTTATCAATAACATGAACTCCTAATCTAACTATTTAACAAGCAACATCTTTAGATTTTCACCCAAAAACAAAAAGCCTGTCATTATTTGCTCATCCACACATCATTCCTAATCTGCATGGCCTTCTTTATTCTATTTAACACAAAAGGAAAATGTTCTTTCTGGATACAATGAAAGTTAATGGGTGCTGAGGCTGTCAGACTCCAACAAGAACATAAAAAGTCCATTACTAGTTTGATATTGTAACCATCTTTCATTTTTCCTGCCTGCAAATGCATTAAAAGCTCACATCTGCACATGTCAGTGGTTACTTAACAACATGAAAAATGATTAAGATTTTTAAGCACGTCATAAATTGTCTGGTAATTATTTGAATAGTTCGCAAATTGAATTAAATTGAACTGTAAGGCTAGACACCATTATTTTTTCATGCATTGGTCAATTTTGATATTTTGGGCTATTTCGCTTCCATCCGAAACACACTTTTAAGTGTTTATATTATTACACTTTATCCATTTGCATTTGTAGTATTTAATTGCAATATCTTTAAAGGTTGTTTTCTCAAAATTAGTATTTTTTTGGAAAGAGTCAGAGTCAGAAATCTCCACTTCAGTAGTAAACTTTAGAGTTTTATTCATATCTACACTACCAGTCAGAAGTTTGGAAACTATTTTTAATGTTTTTGAACGAAGTCTCTTATGCTCTTTAAGGCTGCATTTATTTCAGAATAAATACAGAAAAAAACAATAATATTGTGAAATATTATTACAATTTAAAATTATGGTTTTCTATTTTAATGTACTTTAAAATATAATTTATTTCTGTGATCAAAGCTGAATTTTCAGCATCATTACTCCAGTCTTCAGTGTCACATGATCCTTCAGAACTCATTCTAATATGATGATTTGAAACTCAGTTATTATCAATGTTTTTTGGAACCTGTGATACTTTTTTCAGGATTCATTGATGAATAAAAGGTTAAAAAAACAGCATTTATTCAAAATATAAATCTTTTCTAACAATATAAATATTTACTATCACTTTTTATCAATTTCACACATCCGTGCTGAATAAAAGTATTAATTTCTTTCAAAAAAAGAAAGAAAACAAATTACTGACCCCAAACTTTTGAATAGTAGTGTATATTGTTACAAGTTATTTCTATTTTAAATAAATGCTTATATTTTTTTTTAACTTTTTATTCATCAAAGAATCCTGAAAAAGTATCACAGATTATAAAATAATATTAAGCAGCACAACTGTTTCCAACATTGGTAATAAATCATCATATTAGAATGATTTCTGAAGGATCACATTTTAAAGTACATTAAAATAGAAAACCATAATTTTAAACTGTAATAATATTTCACAATAATATTATTTTTTTCTGTATTATGAAATAAATGCAGCTTTAAAGAGCATAAGAGACTTCGTTCACAAACATTGAAAATAGTAATGTTTCCAAACTTTCAACCGGTAGTGTATATTCTGAAGATTTTTACAGAGGAGATTGTTTATATATATATATATATATATATATATATATATATATATTGTTCAATTGATTTATATAACATTTTATTCCTAAAACAAGGTGAAAGTATTTTCTGGTTTGTGCAGCTATAAAAAGAGAGATCCCTTTGTAAAAAAAAACTCAAGAAATTTGAACCAATACTCAAATTTCCATTCTGGAAAGTATGCAAATATGTGCATATTAGTGCATAATAATCTGCATATTTAAACATAACAGAAACCTTGTAATATAAAACAATTGTGTTAAAGGGTTAGTTCACCCAAAAATGAAAATAATGTCATTAATTACTCACTCTCATGTCGTTTCACACACCTTCATTTATCTTCAGAACACAAATTAAGATATTTTTGTTGAAATCCGATGGCTCAGTGAGGCCTGATAAATGACATTTCCTCTCTCAAGATCCATTAATGCATTTTAAATTTAAATCAGTTCATGTGAGTACAGTAGATCAATATTAATATTATAAAGTGAAGAGAATATTTTTGTGCGCCAACAAAAAAAACAACAACAACGACTTTAACAATATAGTGACAGGCCGATTTCAAAACACTGCTTCAGAGCTTTACGAATCGAATCAGTGACTCGGAGAGCCAAAGTCACGTGATTTCAGCAGTTTAGCCGTTTGATAGGAGATCTGAATCACTGATTCGATTCGTAAAGCTCCGAAGCAGTGTACTATATTGTCGTTATTTTGGGGGGGTTTTGGCACACAAAAATATTCTTGTCGCTTTATAATATTAAGGTAGAACCACTGAACTCTCATGAACTGTTTTAAATATGTTTTAAGTACCATTATGGATCTTGAGAGAGGAAATGTCATTGCTTTGAATGCAGGCCTCGTCGGATTTCATCAAAACTATCTTAATTTGTGTTCTGAAGATGAATTAAGGAACGACACGAGGGTGAGTAATAAATTAAATTATTTTCATTTTTGGGTGAACTAACCCTTTAATGTAGGATGAATAATTAAGTGGGGAAGTATGGTGGTATCTGTTAGCTTTTTTACCCTGTGGTGCCTTAACAGTTTATAAAAAGACATTTCACACACTTATAAAAACACTGTGGTTTTACCACAGTACATAGATTATATCAGATGGTAATATCATGGTACTTTGACAACAACTTCATAGTATTCGTGAAAGTATCTTTGTGTAGCATGCAAATATCGTGGTACATAAACATTAGCACAATGGTGTCAGATGATATTTAATATTGTGTTATTATGATACTGTACTAATGAGCGCATTACAGAAGTGACGTCACGAAGCGTTTCTGACTGACGGTGTCGCAGCTACAAAAACGAGCGTTTACAAGTCAATTAAATACATATATCTGTTTGAAACCGACAACGGATATTTTTTTAATCACCTCAGATTATTATTTACGTACATTAATCGAATAGCTGTCAAAACATCACCCGCCACACCGTATAACGGTCAGTCAGTCAGTCACCGGTCAAACGAGCTAACGCGTTATCAAAACACGGCTGTTTTTCTTCCATATTGTCCTCTATACGTGTGTGTCGCGTATATCTTACCGTCTTAAGATCACGGGAAATGTTTCTAGATTTCAGTTTTAACGGGATCTGAGGTCAACTTCTCGTCGTTCCAATAAACTTTGCTCCATCTCAACCGGGTGACCAAAGGTCCGCCACCACCAGCACTGGCTCCATGTCAGACTGACGTCACTGCGCGACCCCGTCACGTGACGCGACGCGTGTCCGTGATGTTTATTAGCACACGATAGCTATGTACTGTACAGTGTACACTGTGTGGTGTATTACCAAATTGAAGCACTAGAAATGTCTGTGTACTTCAGATGAACAGGTAATGGGTTTAATAATATTATTTAAGGGCTGTACTTTCACAAGATGGCGCTGTTTGCCAGCACAAATGCCTTGGAAATATAAGCCACAATAACATGGTATATTTGTACGTGTACGTTTTTAAATAATGAGATATTTGAACATTATAGCTTTTAATTCATTTTAGGCTGGTTCCAAATGAATGATGGAGATTTAAAAAAAAACTGTTTTCGATGACATTATTAATATTTTATTGGTTTGTTTGTTTTCTTGTTCATAATATAATATAATATAATATAATATAATATAATATAATATAATATAATATAATATAATATAATATAATATATAAATTTGTCGAGTCAAAGGAGTGACGTCCATGTCCATTGAACTACTGCTGGACCAATCAGCATCCGAGGAGGTGGAGAACAAGAACTTTCTCTGAATCGGTTCGTTCGAACGGTTCGTTTCAATGAAGAGTTGCAAAAAAAGATTCATCGATTCGTTTTGTCTTCCAGTCAAAAAATCCTAAATTTTATATAAATCAGGCGACTGATATATGAACATACCCCAGCTCTCAGAAGAATATAAATATAATACCTGCTAGATAACTAAAGTTTGGTGCTGGAGTGGAGATTTCTCAAAATAACACATTTTGAGAAAACGGCCTTTAGTTCAAAGATATATGTGTTGTAACTGAAGTCTACAGACGCAAAGAGTAATAAAATGAACATATACACTACCAGTCAAAAGTTTGGAAACATTACTATTTTTAATGTTTTTCAACTAAGTCTCTTATGCTCATTAAGATTGCATTTATTTCATAATAAATACAGAAAAAACAATAATATTGTGAAATATTATTATAATTTAAAATGATGGTTTTCTATACTTTAAAACATAATTTATTCCTATGATCAAAGCTGAATTTTCAGCATCATTACTCCAGTCTTCAGTGTCACATGATCCTTTTATATTATTTTATAACCTTTTCAGGATTCTTTGATGAATAAAAAGTATATATATATATATATATATATATATATATATATATAAATCAGCATTTATTTAAAATAGAAATCTTTTGTAACAATATACACTACTGTTCAAAAGTTTGGGATCAGTAATTTGTTTTCTTTCCTTTTTTTTTGAAAGAAATTAATACTTTTATTCAGCACGGATGTGTGAAATTCATAAAAAGTGATAGTAAAGATTTATATTGTTAGAAAAGATTAATATTTTTAATAAATGCTGTTCTTTTTAACCTTTTATTCATCAATGAATCCTGAAAAAAGTATCACAGGTTCCAAAAAATAACTGTTTTCAACATTGATAATAACTGAGTATCAAATCATCATATTAGAATGATTTCTGAAGGATTTCTGGAGTAATGATGCTGAAAATTCAGCTTTGATTACAGAAATAAATTATATTTTAAAGTATATTAACATAGAATTTTTTTTAATAATATTTCACAATATTATTGTTTTTTTCTGTATTTATTATGAAATAAATGCAGCCATAATGAGCATAAGAGACTTTGTTCAAAAACATTAAAAATAGTAATGATTCCAAACTTTTGGCTGGTAGTGTAAATATCTATTTTGGATGTTTTCTTCCCACTAGTATGGAAGCAAAATGGCCCCAAATCCAAATTACAGGTACAGAATAAACGTGAAATGCTTTCCAGCCTGCTTTATACAGCCTACAAAAAGAACAACATAGCAAATTTTCCCTTAGAGACCATTTGTTCACAAGCGCTTTTCGAATCAATTCGTTCGAATCTTTCAAACGAACTGATTCGATGAAAAGAACGATTCGTTGGCGTTCACTAGTATTCCTCAGCATCAGCAGCATTCGCACAGAAGATCACCGCCGTACTTCTGTTCACACACCAGTTCCGATCTCATCTGCATATATATCGGTGTCATTAAGTGCATATTCTTCTTTCTAAATTCTCGAATAACTCGTTTAAAGATGTTGGCGTGCACCGAAATGATCACGATGTGTCTCCAGTCGGCGAAGCGCGAGCATCTCCGCTCCAAACTGCAGCAACAACAGCAGCATCAGATGCAGGATGCGGTTCACGGACTGTCCATCTTTCACGATGTAAGTAGCCAAACATTAGGGCAATCAGCTCACCGATAGGTCAGCATGCAAACATTCACCTTGAACCCAAGAAGTAATTTCTATGAATGCAGGACAGAGAGAAAGAGAGAGAAGGGATGCTTATGCACATGTGAAAATGTATAGTCTTAAAGTGGGTTATGCTATAAAGCTTTGATTGTTAGGGCAGTTTGTGGATTGAATAATGCAGTGGATGCATAAGCTTATTGCGAAGCACAAATCATTAACAAGAAAATCCACTTGCATTGTCATGTCTTATTTTTACTCTTCCCTTGTAACATCAGATGCACTACATTATATATAGCTAATTTACATATTTAAATATATGCCTGATACATATACATATCAGCATGTTAAGGCTCCAATATACATCTGTTTTAATTTATTGGAATTTATTCAAATGAGAATGCCTTTCTTTGTGACTCCCCGGCCATAATTGTCATTTATGCTTAATGATTTTGATGCTTTTATGCATCTATGCCAAACAATTGCAGCAGCCGCTGATGAATCATATTTGAGGGAAGTGACTGTCACGATTTGCTTCATGTCTAAAATCTAATGTGACATATTCTCTTAAAATGTATTGATATATATTGTGTTTGCTTTTTGTGCTCAAATACATACATATTATATATATATACCGGTAAACATCGCCATAACAAAAACATTCTGCTCATTTTAAGCACAAACCTGTATTTTGATCAGAATTTCTAATCATAATCAAATAGATTTTTCTATCAAATAGTTTAAAATATAATCAAGGTTATCATCAATATTGCATTGCACTTATAAATAATCTTCCCGATGTTTAATGTAGAATCATTGTGACGGTATATTCAGTACCTGCTTCAGCACGTTTAGGGCTGTGTTCAGTCTTAGTGACAGATAAAAAGTTGCAGATGTTCTCTCAGCAGGGTTAAGTAAGCTGTCATAGAGGGGGTCTGACAACAGAGGTGATGTGTGTGTGTGTGTGTGTGTGTGTGTGTGTGTGTGTGTATATATGTGCATGCTTGTCTATTTCAGTGTCTTTAAAGTCAACCTGAAATCAAAACCAATGCTATTTAACACATATGGTCTTATTTTGCATGATTCATTGGTGCAATCTTTAATCTAAAAGTATTAAAGTGCCCTTTTATGCTATTTTAAAGGTTGCACATTTTTTGTAGTCAATAGATTTACATGCATATAAGGTCAAAAACACTCGCAATATATTGCACATCGCCTCATTTTTCAGAGTCTGATAATGATTCAGTCTCTCTAAACCCCTCCTTTCCGTGAGCTGACTCTGCTCTGATTGGTCAGACGGCCCAGTCTGTTGTGATTGGTCGACTGCTTAAAGCACGCATCAGAAACGATGGCATCGGTTTTACCCATGGCCTAAAATTAACACTCGTATTAACACTAATACTGTTGGCGAGTATATGAACCAGATGGCCGATAACATTTTTATGAATTCTAACAATGCAAAATTATGCAAAAATGAACGTGAATGATGCATGGCACAGTTGACAGGTCAGTGCTGCATCATCACGCAAATTCAAGCACTAGAAGACACGAAAGGATATGCTAAGTGGGAAGTTCAACATCCGAAGCGCATGCCCTGAAAGCCGCGTCTGAGACAGCATGCAAATACTAAGTTGAGCTCTCTTTTCATGCCTTCCTGTGCTTGAACGGACAAATTCACACAAAATTATGTCACAGAATGCCCTTCTTGGCGAGTATCCTGGTAAACATAGTTGGTTATGTCTACAGTTGAGAAAGAAAAGGCACGATCTGTGTGTGCATTCGCTCTTAAAGTGACAGCATCATAATAATCCTGCTGCTGTGCTGTCTGCGTTTTTAATGTTAACCGAACAACAAAGAATCACTCACTGCTCTTGAACTTTAAAAAGGATATTACTCACCCCAATGTCATCCAAGATGTTCATGTCTTTCTTTCTTCAGTTGAAAAGAAATTAAGGTTTTTGAGGAAAACATTCCTGTATTTTTCTCCATATAGTGGACTTCAATGGGCTCCACACGGTTGAAGGTCAAAATTAGTTTCAGTGCAGCTTCAAAGGGCTTTAAACGATACCAGACGAGGAATAAGGGTCTTATCTATCGAAAAACACTGTTTATTTAATTTGTATCTTTGTTGTATTAAATTTATTTGAGTTTTTGCATGTAATTTGATTATTTATTCTTATTTTATTATTGACTGTTTACTTGTATTTAGGCTATTAAAATTATATTAGTTAAGCTAGCTGTGGTATCGAAATTGGAATAGAGGATTGCGAATTTTCACTAGTATCTAAAATATTGGTGTCATAACTGCCCATTTTGTTTCATGGCTGGTAAAAAAATAATTTTGGCCGGCACATTTTTTTAAGTTAAGTGTGGCAAAAAATTAGTTTTATGTCCTGGTATCAATTCTTCAACTCATTCCTTTTAAAGTGGATTTGCAGCACAGAAAAGAGTGTCTTCTCGAGATGTCAAACTCTTCCAGTCCCAGCTACAACTACAGTGATTGAGGGCGGGGCAAAGTAGATGTTATTCAGCCAATGAAGACCATAGGCTGACATTATGCAAATTTGTTACAAACCTGGTATGTTATTGAAGTGAGACTGGAATTACTGACGACTCGTTTCAGGCATGAAAAGTAATATTCTAAAAAGCATAATAGGGGCACTTTGACTCTTTTTTGGTTGACGCAGTGTAGGCATTTAGTAAATGTTAACCAGTAGCCAAATAGTAGTAATTGTTTTAGGCTGCTGTTGTAGTTGATGCAGGCTTTCTTAAATCTTTGCCAGTAGTTGACAGATAATGATTGATTTGAAAAAGAAGCATCGCCATTAGGATGATTGAAGATGCTCTGCATGGTGAAATTGATCTTGCAATCCGCATTCAGATCCAACTCCATTCTGATATAAAACGCCCACGTTTCATGACCCAATCAATTCCAGATGGATTAAATCCTACATTTTTTCTTGAATATGCTCTTGCATGTCACATTGGGGTGTCGAAGTTTCATGTTGACTTTTCATGCAGCTCCAGTTTTTCAAGCACTCTTGTTGTCTTTGAATTAAGAGCTCAGCATGTACAATTGGGAGATACAAAAAACCTCAAAGTATTGTGTTTGTGTCTGTGATCATCACAGCAATAACAGAGATGTTTTCTGACAGTTCTGATGGGCGTCATGATTAATGTTGCCGTGCTGCTTGGAAGGATTGAATCTGTTCTCAGCATGTGATTCAGTCAAATTTCCATTCTTGTACTGTTTCGACATTTAATTGAAGAGACGATTGCTAATGTTGCTGCTTGTCTGTTGCCTTGCATTTCAGATCATGTTGAAACATCTCTTATTTATGAATTTATCTTCAGGATGTAGAATTATGCATAGAATTAAATATTGCAGGGACTACTGCTGAGCCTTCTCATATCAGTACAACATCAACAAAATTGAGTTTTACATTTTATGAAGACTTTTTGATGCTGTCTGTGCAGACAAAACACACAATTTAGTAAATCGAGGGAACAAAATAGCAAATCGTGCACATGATTTAGAAAATCGAGGGAATAAAATAGTAAATTGTATGCACGATTTGGTAAATCGAGGGAACAAAATAGTAAATCGTGCACACAATTTAGAAAATCGAGGCAACAAAATAGTAAATTGTATGCATGATTTAGCAAATTGAGGGAATAAAATAGCAAATCGTGCACACAATTTAGAAAATCGAGGGACCAAAATAGTAAATTGTATGCACGATTTGGTAAATTGAGGGAATAAAATAGCAAATCGTGCACACAATTTAGAAAATCGAGGGAATAAAATAGTAAATTGTATGCAAGATTTAGCAAATCAAGGGAACGAAATAGTAAATCGTGCACACGATTTAGAAAATTGAGGGAACAAAATAGTAAATTGTATGCAAGATTTAGCAAATCGAGGGAATAAAATAGCAAATCGTGCACACGATTTTTAAAATCAAGGGAACAAAATAGTAAATCGTGCACACAATTTAGAAAATCGAGGCAACAAAATAGTAAATTGTATGCACAATTTAGTAAATTGAGGGAACAAAATAGTAAATTGTATGCAAGATTTAGCAAATCGAGGGAATAAAATAGCAAATCGTGCACACGATTTTTAAAATCAAGGGAACAAAATAGTAAATCGTGCACACAATTTAGAAAATCGAGGCAACAAAATAGTAAATTGTATGCACGATTTTGTAAATCGAGGGAGCAAAATAGTAAATCGTACACACAATTTAGAAATTCAAGGGAACAAAATAGTAAATCGTGCACACAATTTAGAAAATCGAGGCAACAAAATAGTAAATTGTATGCACAATTTAGTAAATCGAGGGAACAAAATAGTAAATCGTACACACAATTTAGAAAATCGAGGCAACAAAATAGTAAATTGTATGCACGATTTTGTAAATCGAGGGAACAAAATAGTAAATCGTACACACAATTTAGAAATTCAAGGGAACAAAATAGTAAATTGTATGCACGATTTAGTAAATCGAGGGAACAAAATAGTAAATCGTACACACAATTTAGAAAATCGAGGCAACAAAATAGTAAATCGTGCACACAATTTAGAAAATCGAGGCAACAAAATAGTAAATTGTATGCACGATTTAGTAAATCGAGGGAACAAAATAGTAAATCGTACACACAATTTAGAAAATCGAGGCAACAAAATAGTAAATTGTATGCACGATTTAGTAAATCAAAGGAACAAAATAGTAAATCGTATGCACGATTTAGTAAATCAAAGGAACAAAATAGTAAATCGTCCACACAATTTAGAAAATCGAGGCAACAAAATAGTAAATTGTATGCACGATTTAGTAAATCGATGGAACAAAATAGTAAATCGTACACACAATTTAGAAAATCGAGGCAACAAAATAGTAAATTGTATGCACGATTTAGTAAATCAAAGGAACAAAATAGGAAATCGTATGCACGATTTAGTAAATCAAAGGAACAAAATAGTAAATCGTCCACACAATTTAGAAAATCGAGGCAACAAAATAGTAAATTATATGCACGATTTAGCAAATCGAGGGAACAAAATAGTAAATTGTATGCACGATTTAGTAAATCGAGGGAACAAAATAGTAAATCGTGCACACAATTTAGAAAATCGAGGCAACAAAATAGGAAATTGTATGCACGATTTAGCAAATCGAGGGAACAAAATAGTAAATTGTATGCACGATTTAGCAAATCGAGGGAACAAAATAGTAAATTGTATGCACGATTTAGTAAATCGAGGGAACAAAATAGTAAATTGTGCACACAATTTAGAAAATCGAGGCAACAAAATAGTAAATTGTATGCACGATTTAGCAAATCGAGGGAACAAAATAGTAAATTATATGCACGATTTAGTAAATCAAAGGAACAAAATAGTAAATCGTATGCACGATTTAGTAAATCGAGGGAACAAAATAGTAAATTATATGCACGATTTAGTAAATCAAAGGAACAAAATAGGAAATTGTATGCACGATTTAGTAAATCGAGGGAACAAAATAGTAAATCGTGCACACAATTTAGAAAATCGAGGCAACAAAATAGTAAATTGTATGCACGATTTTGTGAATCGAGGAAACAAAATAGTAAATCGTGCACACAATTTAGAAAATCGAGGCAACAAAATAGTAAATTGTATGCACAATTTAGCAAATCGAGGCAACTAAATAGTAAATCGTGCACACAATTTACTTTTCCGCTGCATGTCATGTGTGGTGCTCCGCACTTACATTAATCTTGCACAAAAAACATTATATAACACTTAATTTTAGCATTCACTCTCCCTTTCAAGTGCAATGGGGAAAACATGCTGGGAAATAGAAATCCCAGCCTAGTTTCATTTTAACTTAAGTTAGTCTAAATGAAAAGAAATTAGTTAATTCAACTCAAAACAATTAAACAGTTCAGTTTACTTGAAATATATCAGTGCTGAACTCAAAAGAAAAAGAAAGTTCTAAATACTCATGACAGTTATTTTAACTGAACTAAACTGTTTAATTTAAGTTTGTCCTTCTCTAACCAGTTAAGTATTTTGAGCATTAGTTGTGAATGAGTTGAAGAGTGTTAATAGTAATGCTTGACTTATGAAACACTAACGACGATTACAGATCAAATTGAGATTAACAGAAAAATATTTCCCCTAGTGATGAACGACCCATATTAAAAGAGGTACATGACCTGCTAATGAAAACATTAAATTAGATTAAGAGTTACTGTGAGCCTCAAGGGTTAAAATATCACGTCGGACAGAGCTTGTGTTTGCGGGAGGTATTTATTCGCTCCTGAGGCGATAATTACTAATCATCTTTCCCGAGTCCGTATCTTCGAAATTTCTAAAGCCGACTGACATGAGAAGAGCGAACAGCTACTTATAATTCCCTCGGCCCGCGTTTGAAGCTCTCTGATACCAAGCCGTGGGCTCTGAAGGAAAACGAGGTTTGGATTAACTAAGATGCTGTCAGTATTATTTATAAAGCGTGACTCAACTGATATTGTGCTTTGTGAATCGTTTGTTCTCTTTCTAGTGAACGGAGTCAGTAGGACCCGTGTCTCCCCACTGGCTCAACACCTGCCAGAGAGCCATTGGAAACGATCTCTCTGCAGGAAGCTCAGATGACCTTTAAAGGACATTGTTAATGATGCATTATCCTACACTTATCTTTTGGCAATGCACTGTCACACATCTGGCTTTTGCAAACCTTATTGTGTAATATAAAGCTGAAGAATCAACAGACACGCAGCCTGCTCTTCATAAACCTAGTATATTTCACCTTTTAATCTCTATATGGGTGTCGTTTTGCTTAGATTAATCTGCTCTAGAGGGATTAGTCAGCGCTGAATGTGAATGTGTCTGGCTCTTAGCCAAATGCAAATCCAGCTATTGGTTTTAGTTAATACCATTTGTCTAAATGACATTTTAATTTTGCATGCCAGTTAGCTGTGTTTTGAAGTTTTTTGTATTTTAATAAGACTGTGCATATTTGTTTTAGAAATGTTATCAGAATAGTTCATTCAAAAAATGTTAATGTCTATTTGGAGCACAAAAGAAATATAAAAGCATGATCTTCTTGTAGCTGTTTTCTATGGAAGCTTGTTTCTGCCTTGAAATAAATAAAAAATGTAATTGCAACTTTTTATCTCACAATTCTGACTTTTTCTTCTCAGAATTGTAAGATATAAACTTGCAACTGTGTTATAATGTATAATTGTTTGGTAAAAAAGACTGACATTTTTTCTCAAAATTGCGAGTTTATAACTCACAATTCTGACTTTATATATCGCAATTCTGACTTTATAACTTGCAATTCTGACTCTATAACTCACAATTCTGACTTTATATCTCGCAATTCTGACTTTATCTCGCAATTTTGCCTTTGCAACTTGCAATTCTGACTTTATATCTCACAATTCTGCCTTTATATCACACAATTCTGACTTTATAAGTCACAATTTTGACTTTATAACCTGAAATTCTGACTTTATATCATGCAATTCTGACTTTATATCTCGCAATTCTGACTTTATAACTTGCAATTTTGACTTTATAACCTGTTTGACTTTATAACTTGCAATTCTGACTTTATAACATGCAATTCTGACTTTATATCTCACAATTCTGACTTTATATATCGCAATTCTGACTTTATAACTTGCAATTCTGACTCTTAACTCACAATTCTGACTTTATATCTCGCAATTCTGACTTTATCTCGCAATTTTGCCTTTACAACTTGCAATTCTGACTTTATATCTCACAATTCTGCCTTTATATCACACAATTCTGACTTTATAAGTCACAATTTTGACTTTATAACCTGAAATTCTGACTTTATATCTCACAATTCTGACTTTATATCTCGCAATTCTGACTTTATATCTCGCAATTCTGACTTTATAACCTGCAATTTTGACTTTATAACATGCAATTCTGACTTTATATCTCACAATTCTGACTTTATATATCGCAATTCTGACTTTATAACTTGCAATTCTGACTCTATAACTCACAATTCTGACTTTATATCTCACAATTCTGACTTTATCTCGCAATTTTGACTTTATAACTTACAATTCTGACTTTATATCTCACAATTCTGCCTTTATATCACACAATTCTGACTTTATAAGTCACAATTTTGACTTTATAACCTGAAATTCTGACTTTATATCATGCAATTCTGACTTTATATCTCGCAATTCTGACTTTATAACTTGCAATTTTGACTTTATAACCTGCAATTTTGACTTTATAACTTGCAATTCTGACTTTATAACATGCAATTCTGACTTTATATCTCACAATTCTGACTTTATATCTCACAATTCTGACTTTATATATCGCAATTCTGACTTTATAACTTGCAATTCTGACTCTAACTCACAATTCTGACTCTATATCTCACAATTCTGACTATCTCGCAATTTTGACTTTATAACTTACAATTCTGACTTTATATCTCACAATTCTGCCTTTATATCACACAATTCTGACTTTATATCACACAATTCTGACTTTATAACTCACAATTTTGACTTTACATGAATTGGGATGAGATTTCAGAGCTCCATTTTTATTGTTGCATGAACTATATATCAGAATAAGATCTAAAATACATTCATTTGCACTGAAACCGCATGTATAAAAAGCAACGTTGTCAATACTGAGGTCTAGACAAGAAGTGAGTAGTTAGTCTGAAGGTGACACTCTACTTCAATTTTCCTTTGTTTTGCTTGTTTTTGCTTTATTTTGCTGTAAAATTGGAACATTTACAGCTGTGTTTTATAAGGTATAATAAATTGGCCACCAGATGATTTAAATGTAGATCCCAGAGGAGAAATTCAACTCTCAGTATGGCACTTACAGGCCAGAGCTACATAAAAGAAGCAAATAGCAGAGGAATGACTTTGGAAGAAAAAAATAAGCTATAAAATAAAAATAAGCATAAAAGCCTGCTAATGAGGAACAAAGAATGAGGAATATTAATAGAAAATCTATACTTTATGATGAAAAGATTTGACTCTTAAATGTGTATATGAAAACAAACAGTCTGGCTTTAGATATTGTTCATAATTAGCTGAGTTGAGTACAACTTGATGGTAGATGCTATAGAAGAAACATTTTTAGCTGGTGCTCTTCATGTGTGGGTCAAAAATGACCTGAATTTTATATAGTTTATACTATATTTTAGTTCGATAATGGTTTTTATTTAATATGTTTAGGGGATTTTATGGTACTAAATTATATTTACGCTGTAGTTATAATCAATTTATTTACTTTTTGAACCTGAAAACTGCAAGAAAATCAAAGTCATACATCTAAACAAGTTGTGTTCCAAATTTGAGCTTGATATCTCAAAAAATGAGCTTTCAGTAAGATTTTGTTTGGGCGCAGTACCAAATGCTTCCACTGGATGGAATTCGTCTCCCATTCATTTTTAATGTGCTCGTTTTTGACCTCGAGGAGCACAAGTGTGACTATTTTGTTCAGGACCTTTTAACCTTTTCAAATCATGTCCATGATTTTTTTGTTTTGTGTTCAAATAGCAAGTGCCAAAACCTTTACCAAGTTTTGTAGCATTCCGATGAAGAAAAAAAATTCTATTCTACATTTTTTCGGTCAAAAATGACCAAAGAGCACCAGAGGGTTAATAATCTGAAGCACCTTTTTCCACTATAAAGAATCTTTTGTGTAAATGGAAAGGCTCCATGGATATTAAATGTTCTTCATGGACCAATGCCAATAAAGAACCTTTATTTTTAAGAGTGTAACATGTGATAAATGGACAGGTGAGATAAATATAAAGTAGTGTGAGGTGCAACAAGAACTGAGTCGGGCTCAAGGGCCTTTTATTCTGTGGAAACACATGGATCTGTATTGTGGAAATCTATCAGACCCTTGAACGCAGCCTCTTTATGTTCACTCATACTCACCATCATCGTAGAACAGACCCGTGTGGGCATCGACTTGTATTGACAGTAACTTTGCCCGTCACAAGTGAAGGCCAGATGGTGTTAAAAGTACTTGAGGAGTCATTGAAAACTATAACAGGGTGCCGAACCTGTCCAGGTGTGAATGAGCCGTGTTTAGCCACTGGATGATTGTACTGTCAACACCTACATAATCCTCAAAGGCAAACTGTTCAGAGACTTTCTCACCCTGAATATCAGATGAGTCTCAAGCCTTCACAAATGTGATATGTTTGGGCTAACGGCCTGAAGAGCCAGTGGAGGAAGGAGGAGTGGGAAAAAACGCTGACAGATAAAAGGATTAGTTGCCCTTGAGAATATAGCAACCATTTTCTCTGTAATGATGATCCAGTAGAATTTATGGTTATTATCCTAAAATGTTTTGATCAAAAGGATTCTTCTGAAATGCTTGAATTTTGTTTAAAATAAATTGTGCCTACATGCATTTATTTACAAAACCACACTAGCATTCAAAAGTTTAGGATCAGAATGATTTTTTTTGAATGCTAAGGATGCATTAAATTGATCAAAAGTGACAATAAAGACATTTATAATGTTACAAAAGATTCTATTTCAAACAAACGCTGTTCTTTTGAACTTTCTGTTTAGTGTTTATCAAAAAATTCTGAAAAATACAAAAATATGAAGCAGCACAACTGTTTTCAACATGGATAATAATCAGAGCAGAAAATCATCATGTCAGAATGATTTCTGAAGGATCATGTGACACTGAAGACTGGAGTAATGATGCTGAAAATTCAGCTTTGATCACAGGAATAAATTACATTTTAATATATATTCACATAGAAAACAGTTACTTTAAATTATAATAATATTTCAGAATTTTTACTGTATTTTTGATCAAATAAATGCAGCTTTGGTGAGCAGAAGAGACTTTTAAAAATACTAAAACATCTTACAGACCCCAAACATAGGCCTATATCATTCTAACACACTATGATGATGTTTGGAATAATAATATTAAAATGTATTATTATTTTACCCTTATTTAACAAAGCATATCATTTAAGAACATTTTGGGGGGATTTTGTATTTTTGAAGGAAGGTGAACAATTAGAAAGCTGAAAATGTAGCTTTGATAACAGAAATAAATTACATTTTACTGTATATTCACATAGAAATCAGTTACTTTAAATTATAATAATATTTCACAATTTTTACAGTATTTTTAATAAAATAAATGCAACATATCAGAATGATTTCTGAAGGATCATGTGACACTGAAGACTGGAGTAATGATGCTGAAAATTCAGCTTTGATCACAGGAATAAATTACATTTTACTATATATTCACATAAAAACAGGTATTTTAAAAATTTCACTTTTTTACTGTATTTTTGATCAAATAAATGCAGTCTTGGAGAGCAGAAGAGACTCTTTCAAAAACATTTTTAAAATCTCACGACCCCAAACTTTTAAACAGTACATTTGTATGAATTAGTTTTAGTGGGAAGTGAAAGTGTGCATCATGCATGTTTCTCCAATATTGTTAAAAAGCATCCCAGGATGCACCTCAACTCCCTCCAAGTCTGGTTATAGTGCCACATAAAGGTCAAAAGTAGAAATTGCACATTTGCAATTGTAAAATTGTGTGTGCTTTGAGCTCTTAGAGAGAGAGTGTGTGTGTATTTGGCATGATTTTTAAAAGGATGACTAGTTTATGTATGTGACTAACAGGCCTAATGAAGGAATCTCAGTTATAATGTCAAGTTCCATCAGTGCTGAAGAGAAACCACCATAAAGCTCCAAAGGGGCAGTTCATTAAAGGCCAAATTATGTTTAATATTGATCACTACTGAGAATTTCCATCAATCCCCAGTGCTTCTGAATGCTGCTCACGTTGACAAACTGGCCATTGATTGACTGTTTTTTCATCTTTATCTCTTCACAGATTTTCCGCAGAGCTGACAAAAATGGTGAGTGTGAATCTTGACCTTTTGCTGCATCACATTCAAAGGTTTCTCTTGTTACTTTTACACAACGGTTCAATTGCGAGTCTAATGAAAAGCTATTTATTTCTAGCATTGTGCTAAGTCGCTGTAAATAAAACTTTTATGTTGCAAAATTAACCTGATGTATTGGTTAACAATCTCTCTCGGTGTGCATGCATTTGAAAGAAAAGTAATAAAACAATAGAAGATTTTATTGCTCCGAGATTGCTCTATTATTGCTCATGAGTTTGACAAAGTTAAAAAAAGTCAAACCTTTAAACAACTGATTGGTCATTATTTTCAACAGAAATGGCTGTGATTGGCTACAATACACAACGCTGCAAAAGCAAGTTGTAAATAGACACATTTGCAGCACTGTTAACTTCTTTGCAATTGTGAAATTAACTTGCAATTTCTATGTAAAAATGGTTTCTTTTTTTTTCAATGCAAATATAGCCGGTTGCAAAGGACAACATTTTTCATTTTTATCTATGAGAGTTTCAAACCTCAAAGTCGTTCAGACACGGTGGCCCGCTGGTTCAACAGTGCGGCCCAGGAGCCAATGACCAGCCTGTCACGAAATCCTGTTTATTCTTCAAAGGACGTTAATGCACGAGGAGGGAGAGGGCGAAATGAACAGAATGATGCGCTGTCCAAACAAATCAGAAATGAGTGGCTGTCACCGGGGCAGCACAAGTCCTTTCAGAGGTCATTACCATTGTTCCAGAATGCCAATTACCTTCTTGCCACTTCAATCATGCTCTCACCATGGCCAAGGACAGAGAGAAAGAGAAGTTGAGTGGGAGAATATAAGAGCGGCAGAGAGTGAAAGAGTCTGTGTATGTGCTGCGAAAGCCATGATTAGTGAGCTTTACTAAGGCAGCATCAATATTACTACTGCTCATGGTGAGTTAGTGTTAGTGATTTGAACAAACCCTCTAACATTACATGTATATTTGCCAAATCAGATGCACAATTGTCATCTGCCGGATGATGATACAACTGGTGGGAAAAATCCCACAGACATGAGACCATAATATAATAACCCTGCATGGAGGTCAGTTTTCCACAGTATAGTCAGAAATCTATTGACATCATAAAGCATCTGGGCTTTGAGCTGTTGGTGTCAAACTAGAGCACTGTTGCTAAGTAGAACATTGAGTTACGAGTGGGAAATAAAAACAGAGTTTGGCTGCTATTCTCCTCTTGAGAATAAATCACGCTTTTAGTGGGTTTCAGCTCTCCTGTGTGGATTTTGAGCTCAGCTACTTGAAGAGAGATTATTTAAAGATTAGAAGATGAGTTCAAACCAGCACTAACCTAGTTAATAAACTCTCTCCCGCAGGCCTGTGATATCGAGGTGATGAATGAGTGGATTTCTGAAGCCAACTTATCTGGGCTGTGTTTGATAAACTTTGAGGAAGGGATTATTCTGATTAGGGCTGCTAATTAACTTTAGAGTATTAATGCAAACATTTTTTGGTATTAATTGAGTATTTTTAAAGGCATTCAATTTGCATGTGAATTTAAAAAATATCACCTTTTGCTTTATACACTGCAAAAAAAAAAAAAAAAAAAAAGAATTCATGATTTGTTATCTCAATTTTTTTTTCTTTTTTCATATCAACTTCAGATAACATAATATTTTGAGTTTCTGTTGATTTAACCAATGGCCTTCATTGTATTAACTCAAATTTTTAATTTCAATGAACTCAAAATTAAGGCAACCCGGTAACTTACTTTAAGTTAAACCAACACTTCTTTTTTACAGTCTAGGAAATGCTTTGTTTTACTTCTCCAATCACGTTAAATGCATAATCAGTGTTATTTTAGTATTATTTATATAATATTTAGTGCTGTCAAATCGATTAATTGCAATTAATCACATCTAATATGAAAGTTGGTAATAATATGTATATATTTTATATAGTGACTATATATATATATATTTTTTTTTATTATAAACTTTTATATTTCATATTAAAATGAAAATGAACTTTCATATTAAAAATATAATGTGTGTGTATATATATATATATATATATATATATATATATATATATATATATAAACACACACACACACATGTATATATTTTTTACAAACTTTTATGTTAGATGCGATTAATCGTGATTAATTTATTTAAAAGTAATCATTTTAATTAGCTTTTATTTTTATATTTTCAGTTATAACATTAATTTCAATTTCATTACTTTCAAAACTTTAATTTTTGTCAACTTAAACATTTTATTTATATAACATATTATATTTATTTACTTACAACATTTTTAATTTTTGTTTAAGTTTTTAAAGTAAGTTTTTAATTTGATGTTTATTTTTTATTTCAGCTGTATTTCAATTGAAACTTTTTTTAGTTTTAGTTAACAATAATGGCAAAACTCATAAAATTAATTACAATTATTTTTGATCAAATTACAACACTAATAATAATTAATAGTCTATGAAATATGAAATATGGTGAAATTGGATGCATTGGGTAAGAAAACAAATGAATGTGCATGTTAAGGGTTAGTCGGGTTATTTAAAATTGAAAGCATCCATCAGTGGCAGATTCAGGCCATTGCTTGTTGAATTCATTGCTGTCATGGTTAGTAGTTAACGTGATGTGTACTTGTTTGTATGTTCAAATAGTTTCCGGTGTGTTCAGAGACACTTTAAGTCAGTTAATGGTTGTTTATCTTCATCAAGAGTTGAACAGTGACTCTGCGGCCCAAAACTTGCTCAACCAATGGTGTGAGTTTGGGGGCAGAGCCATCTGTGGAAAGTGTTTGAAAACAGTCATTATTTTGCAGTTGTCTTTGCTCCAACTTTGAAATTACATGCTGCTTCTTTAAATTCAACTAACTGCTTCAATATTCTGGTTGTAGTTTGTTCTTCTACTAACTGTGTCACCCCACAGTCGTCCGTGTTACGTAACAGAATCGTATCGCCCGGAAGAAGGTCAGTTTCAGCATCTGCCTGAGCCCGTCGCTGCCGGCCAATCAAATGACAAACGGCACGTCAAGCGTGTCTGACGGCGCCTTCGGCAGGGCCCGAAATACTGGAGCTGTCAGCACAAGAGACACAGAGAGCAAATGAGAATGTGGGGGAATGTAATGAAAAAGGCCTAAGAGAGACAAAACAGGCTGTGAACGCCCACTGCGACTGTCTCTTCACATACAACCAGCACATTCCCTTCTGTTCCCCTGCATCTTCCTTCCACAAATTAGCCTGTTTGCAAATGCTCTAGATTTCTGTCTGCATATTCATCATTTTCCCATCCTTTAAACCCTGTTTATCATCCTCTTCCTACCGTCTTCCCCTCAATCCCTTCTTTATTCCTCTCTCTCTGCGTGTTCCTGTTTCTTTCTCCGCTCAGACAAACAGACAGATTGGCTCAGGCTTCAGAGTGTTTGTCTGCTCGCCTTGCATCTGTTGACTCAATCTGACAGCACTGCTGGTCGAGTTAGTGGTGAAGCACACCTCTCAGAACTAGAGAGGAAGAAAGATGAGGAAAGATGAGTGTGATTATGAGGATGCAGGAGCTGAAAGTATCAGGAAAGAGGAGAAAGGAGATTAGTGTATTAAAAAACAAGTGAATTGTGTCACAAATAGAGAAAAGGGAAATTCAGTTGTTCTATTCAATGAATTGGTCATGAGTTTCTTTGAGGTTTTTTGTGAATGATTCCTCAAATCGTGTGTCTTGTTCAGGAGAGGTGTGCTGTTACTTTATTATGTGAACAGGCAACATTCTAGCAACCATTCAGAACACTCTAACAACATTCTAGCGAAAATTCTTGCAACATTGTAGCAACCATTCAGAACACTCTAACAACATTCTAGCAACCATTCAGAACACACTTTCAATATTCTAGCAAACATTCTTGCAACATTCTAGCAACCATTTGTAACATTCTAACAACATTCTAGCAACCATTTGTAACATTCTAACAACATTCTAGCAACCATTCAGAACACACTTGCAACATTGTAGCAACCATTTGTAACATTCTAACAACATTCTAGCAACCATTCAGAACACACTTGCAACATTGTAGCAACCATTTGTAACATTCTAACAACATTCTAGCAACCATTGCAACATTCTAGCAACCATTTGTAACATTCTAACAACATTCTAGCAACCATTGCAACATTCTAGCAACCATTTGTAACATTGTAACAACATTCTAGCAACCATTCAGAACACACTTGCAACATTGTAGCAACCATTTGTAACATTCTAACAACATTCTAGCCACCATTGCAACATTCTAGCAACCATTTGTAACATTGTAACAACATTCTAGCAACCATTCAGAACACACTTGCAACATTGTAGCAACCATTTGTAACATTCTAACAACATTCTAGCAACCATTGCAACATTGTAGCAACCATTTGTAACATTCTAACAACATTCTAGCAAGCATTGCAACATTCTAGCAACCATTTGTAACATTGTAACAACATTCTAGCAACCATTCAGAACACACTTGCAACATTGTAGTGAACATTCTTGCAACATTCTAGCACCCATTTGGAACACACATGCAACATTCTAGCAACCATTCAGAACACTCTTTTAACATTGTAGCAACCCTCCAGAATACACTTGCAACTTTCTAGCGAACACTCTTGCAACATTTTAGCAACCATGATATTCTAGCAACCACTACCAGAAACATCATATCAACCACCCTATGACCACCCAGAACACCCATCCAGCAACATCCTAGTAACCATCCAAAAGAACCTAGCAACATCCTATCAACCATTCAGAATACTCTAGCATTAGCACCAATCACAAAGCACAGTGCTTTTTGTGTGTTTTTTCGATCTGCATCTCATTGTTCCAAATTCAGCCACACTTTAAAACTGCAATAAGAAGCCGGTGAGCTCAAGAGAGGCAAAAGAGACACTGCTGGATAGTCTTACTTCAAAATATGAGTGATTATTGCATTATTTGATTCCATATTGACTTGATCACTTTTTATTTTATTTTTACACTATTGATTTTTTTCATCCGAGGTACTGCCTCTCTTATCTTGCCTGAGTTGAATTATCTGTGAAAATTGCACTTTTTTAGACCTGTTCTGAGTAGTAAAGGTTATCAGACTGTCATACTGAGATGAAAAATTACTTGCGAAAACTGCAGTTTTCTGAGAAAGAGCCACCGAATGAGAAATAGCTTAAAGAAGCAGACGACTGGAGGTTTTGTGCTGAAATAAAGCTTTGCCTTGGCAGCTCTCACAAAAGCCCGAGACTGTCCTGTGAATTCCAAATCTAACTTTGTTTCTCTCCCGTTTCATTAAAAAAAATTTCCTTTTGAACCTCATCTTTTAAATTGTGCTTTTAACTATTCAGATGCTGCTTTCTTTTCTTGCCTCATGTGGAAATAAAGCTACTTTAAGCATAAAATATTCATATAGAATATTATCACTATAGACACTATATATTTTGCTGTGTCTCATTACCGCAGGGCAATTGTGTCACTCATACATGAATAATTCTGCATCCAAACTGTTCATAAACTATTTAAATTTCTTGCTCTTGGACTTCAAATCATTTTTGTACATTTGCAATGAATGCATTTAAATAAGTTTGACCACCTGCTGCATATTTGAGCATGCTCTTTTGAGCTCGTGTTCATGCAGAGATGCATGAATCATCATTTTCTCAGTTTCATTTTGTTAGATCTCCATCATCCAGAATGAATGTCTCAGAATTTCTTCCTCACACTGACATTCAGCCATTTCTCCCATTGTGACAGCGGTGAGATGTGATATACCTGTTTTAGCCTGAAAAAAACTGTTGGCCATTATTTTGGATCCTTACAGCGAGGGACAAACGTAGTCACGAGAGACGTTTGTCTGCTACTCAGGCACTAAAGCTGAAGGGCAGGTTCTAGATGGACTGCTGGGTCGGTCCCTGATGAACACCTGTGACATTTGACAGAATATTTTTGCAACATTCTAGCAACCATTCGGAACACACTTGCAACATTCTAGCAACCATTCGGAACACACTTGCAACATTCTAGCAACCATTCGGAACACACTTGCAACATTCTAGCAACCATTCGGAACACAATTGCAAAATTCTAGCAACCATTCAGAACACATTTGCAACATTCTAGCAACCATTCGGAACACATTTGCAACATTCTAGCAACCATTCGGAACACATTTGCAACATTCTAGCAACCATTCGGAACACATTTGCAACATTCTATCAACCATTCAGAACACACTTGCAACATTCTAGCAACCATTTGGAACACATTTGCAACATTCTAGCAACCATTCGGAACACACTTGCAACATTCTAGCAACCATTCGGAACACACTTGCAACATTCTAGCAACCATTCAGAACACACTTGCAACATTCTAGCAACCATTCGGAACACATTTGCAACATTCTATCAACCATTCAGAACACACTTGCAACATTCTAGCAACCATTTGGAACACATTTGCAACATTCTAGCAACCATTCGGAACACACTTGCAACATTCTAGCAACCATTCGGAACACACTTGCAACATTCTAGCAACCATTCAGAACACACTTGCAACATTCTAGCAACCATTCGGAACACATTTGCAACATTCTATCAACCATTCAGAACACACTTGCAACATTCTAGCAACCATTTGGAACACATTTGCAACATTCTAGCAACCATTCGGAACACACTTGCAACATTCTAGCAACCATTCGGAACACACTTGCAACATTCTAGCAACCATTCAGAACACACTTGCAACATTCTAGCAACCATTCGGAACACATTTGCAACATTCTATCAACCATTCAGAACACACTTGCAACATTCTAGCAACCATTTGGAACACATTTGCAACATTCTAGCAACCATTCGGAACACATTTGCAACATTCTAGCAACCATTCGGAACACATTTGCAACATTCTAGCAACCATTTGGAACACATTTGCAACATTCTAGCAACCATTCGGAACACATTTGCAACATTCTAGCAACCATTTGGAACACACTTGCAACATTCTAGCAACCATTCAGAACACACTTGCAACATTCTAGCAACCATTCGGAACACATTTGCAACATTCTAGCAACCATTCAGAACACACTTGCAACATTCTAGCAACCATTCGGAACACATTTGCAACATTCTAGCAACCATTTCCGTGGATAATTTAGAACTGGATTGATGTGCTTGATTTTTTTAGTGTTAAGATATTGAGGGCAAATTTACTAAACTATTTCATCTCTTTTGCAATGCCGCAATTTCCCCATGCAAGTTTATGGATGTTTGTGCAATGATTTGCATAATTCCTTTAGTGAAAGAACCCTCCATGTCAGTGCATGTCAGTGTTTTTAAATGTTATTAAATGTTTTTAAAATACCTAAACCCCATACATTTTTGAAGTGCGGATGTGTGTATGAGTGAAAACAAATCAGGCTTTAACAGAATAAATCCCTGAAGTAACTGTACCAGATGAGGTTCTGTCACATTGCTCCACCCTTGCTAAAGGAAATGTTTTTGAAGCACAGCATGGAATGGGTGGGGAACGCTTAGGAAGACGCATTAGAGTCTGTTGATCCCCAGACAACAACACAGAACGGCACATTAGTTTTGAGACTAAATAAGGCAGAGCAGCAGAGTAGATAAAAGTCTCCTGAGAGCCGAACTGTTCTCTCCGTGCCTCCATTAACCACAAGAGCTGCTATCTTGCTGTCTGCAGCAGATTGGAGCTCTTACTGGACTTCACATATCACTGTCAATTAAACTTTGACCTAGAAATGTCAGGTGATGTTTGGCAAAAAAAAATGTTCACAATACATAGATGACCAAAATCAATGATGCAAGATACGTTCAGGCCATAAAGTTCTCAACTGTCATGCTTAAACCAGATTTTTTAAAAATATCTAAAAAAATATGGATGTTTTATAAATATCACTCCAAACAAGCACTCTTTACTCTGGAATGTTCATCATAACATCATTGACAAATGTTTTTAATATCAATTCATAAATTGCATTTTTGCAATATACTGTGCAAATATTTGGAGTAAGATTTTTAATGTTTTTGAAAGAAGTCTCTTTTGCTCACCAGGGCTACATTAATTTGATCGAAATACAGTAATATTGTGAAATATTATTACAATTTAAAATAGCTGATTTCTAAGTGAATATATTGTAAAATGTAATTGTAATTTATTCTTGTGATCAAAGCTGAATTTTCCAAATGAATCACCATTACTCCAGTCAGCGTTATATTTATACTATTATTTTCAGGATTATTTGATGAATAGAAATTTCAAAAGAACAGCGTTTGTTTGAAATAGCATCTTTTGTACCATTTTGAATGTTTTACCATCACTTTCCATCACTTTGCACCAATACATCCTTGGTGAATAAAAGTATTAAATTCTTTTTTTGAACTTTTGAACAGTAGCATATAGTATTATAGTATCAATTTTATCACTTTTGTGTAATATTGCATATAGTGCAAACATATTTAACTTTATAGATGAAATGAATGAATGCAAGTTTAGTGTCTAATTCTCACTATTAACTAGTTGCTTATTATCATGCATATTACTAGGATATTGGCTGTTTATTAATACTTGTAAAGCACATATTAATGCCTTATTCTGCATGACTATATTGTAAATCCCTTAATACCTAAACTTAATAACTACCTTACTAACTACTAACAAACCCGCTGATACTGTAACAGTAAGTTCGCAAAGTGCTGATGTTTCTTCCAACATAATTAAATTTCTGGTCAAGATATAAATTATCTTTATTTTCTTCTTAAGTGCATCATTGGCTAGCTAGCGTGTATTTTAATTACCTAAAGACAGAATGAAGAAGTTGCCACTGTTTGGCTCTGAAGCGAAGCTGAGCGGAGATCTGACCGTCTGTTGTGAAGAGACTGAACCCAGATGGCCGTAAAATTTGCTCTTGAATTAATTGGAGCCGTTGGAGAGTTTTCTACTGTGCAGAATATGTCCACTGTCACTTTGAGCCTCCTGTGTAATTAAGTATCCATTTGGCCACAAAAATGTTTTTAACTTAAAAACATTTAAAGCTCTTTCATGTATTGTAGTGAAATTGCGTATTTGTGGATCAGATGGTTATTTGAAGAAGTCTTGTTGATGTGTGCATGAATTTTTTTTCAAGTATAAATATGAACCTGTGTGTGTGCATGTGATTTTAGTGAATTGTAAGTCTGATCACCATTTTGACAGTATCAGTCTAATTATGTTCTTTTGTCTCATCAGTAGTTGATGTCTAGATCAGAATGATGTGTGCTTTATAAATGAGACGTATTTTACTTTCATTCTCAGGGTATTCTTTCTCAAAGAGGATTGAACTGCCATTCTCATCTGATCTCTGGCCCTGGAGACAGACTGCTTCTCTTTGCTGTCTCTCTGTGATTTATGCTTTTCTTTGTTCCAATATAAAAGTTATCAGAGGCTTTATATTTCAATTTATTTAGGGCTTCAAGCACATAGCGCTGAAACCATATTGTAATTGTTAAAATGTCCAAGGATCAGCATTCTCCCCTAAAAGTGATCAGGCAGACAATGTCACCAAGGCTTGGCCCGATCGGTCTGACTGGGGCGCTACAGCGGTGAAAAGTATGAAATTGCTCATAACTTCTGAACCGTTAGAAGTAGGCTCAAGTGTCTTATATCGTTGGAATCCTTTTCGAGTAAATTTTCATGCATTTTGGATTTCTTGAAAAACCAACTTTAGTGAAATAGTCCTAGGTTTTGGGCCTGATCGAAACCAAACCATTGCAGTGAGATTCTCTGGAGTCTGATTGTCAATAATTATCAAAAAAGGATGAAATTTCAATATTTGATCCCTAAGGGCCACCAAAACGTTCTAAGTGTGTGGAGCCGCTTTTACTAAAATGGCTATAACTCGTGAACGGAAAGAGATATTTTCACCAAACTTGGCACACCTATGTAAGAAGTCATTCTGTGGTTGCATGAAAAAGGATGTGGCGACTGGCCACTTGGTGGCGCTATAACAGGGAAAAAAACAAGAAAATGGCTATAACAACTTCACCGTTAATCCGATCAACTTGAAAATTGGCATGCAGTGTCTATGTCTGAGGTGCCATGACTGTCTATGAGGACACTAACGTATCTCAAAAAACATGTCCGCCATCGGCCAATGAATTTTGAGCAGCTATCAGACAAGGTTAATGGAAGCTGATTGGAACGAAACTTGCTGTGCCTGGGGGCGCCTTTCAAATTTTTCACATGCATAAAGGTTTGTGTATCGTGCAATTTTTCACACACACCTATGACATTTATACCACATGGTAGAACTCCTCATTCTGAGCAACTTTGCCTCTAGGACCACCGCTGTCCATCGAATCATTCATTAAATATTAGAGATTATTTAAAAAAACAACTTTAGCAAACTAGTCCTAGGTTTTTGGCTCAACCTCGATAAAACCATTGAGGCACAATTCTCGGGACTCTCTAGGTCAATAGTCATCAAAAAATGGTGAACTTTTTCCTTTGGATAGCTATAGCAGGGTCATTTAATAACAGACATGGCCAAGTCTACCCAAAAGCCAATCATTCCTAAATAAAAAAACACAGAAATTGAGCACATGTGGCACATGATTCTTTAAAAAGCTTTAAAAACCAAGTATTTCCTATTGCCTGTATTTGTTGTAAATGGTCTTATAGAGTGACGACTGATAATTATATGCATTTTATGTAAGTATCTGCTATATTTCATATGTCACACAGGGTTAAGCATATCATAGAGACTTCGCAATGGCAAGTATTTCTCCCAAATCCTTTTTGCATACCATTTTTTCTTAGTCTGGTTGGCTTTATATGATTTTTAGATCTTGCACCAGAGTTTTCCACTTACATTCACGTTCTGAAAGTCAAGCTTCACCCCTGACGTCAAGCTCAAGTGTCATCAAACCACAAAAGCTCAACTGGAGGGCTAAAAGAATCTCTCGTGTCTTTCGGGAGGCTGATAAATGTCAGAGAGCCCAATGTTCAGCGACGTGCTCAGGGAGGAAGTGATTTAGACAATCTGTCAGCTGCGATCCAGCCATGAATGAGTACTGTCAGATACTGCTGTGTATATTCCTCTTTTTCCTCTTTGGACTCTTGATGGATGACACGTTCTTCATTTTAGCTAATAATAAGAGCAGATGCACTAACAGCAGATGGTAGTTCAGGTATCAAGGTTGATCTACGACATGTGCCATCAGTAAAAAGCATTGCCAGGTGTTCATCTGACCTAATACAGATGGTTGCTGTGGGCAGAGGACACTACATTTCAGATGTTGTCTCAGCTTCCGGACCATTTACTAACTGTTTGATGTGTATTGCACACAAATTGCAAGCTACGTCTCAATATCTGGGAGTCAAAGTGCTTAGTTTTGTATCAGGCCATCAGGAAATAAAATCTTATTTAAACAGTACTAGTTTGATATTATGAATGATAAGTGAAGAATAACTAACTTCCAAAGTTTGCATGGTTTGGGGCCTCAAATGTTTGAAAGACTCAGTTTTGTATGAGCAGTTTAGTAGGAAATAAACTAGATATGCACATGCAATTGTTTAAATCTGTACTTAATACATTTGGATGGACACATGTTTCCACTTATTTGATATTTAAAGGGATAATTCAATCCATAAGACTTTCTTTCATCTTTGGAACACAAATGAAGATATTGTTTAATGAAATCTGGATTTATTTTATGAACGTTTTGCATGTGTCAGAGTTTTGGATGTGTAGACTTTCAATGGAGGGACAGAAATCCCTCAGATTTCATTAAGAATATCTTGTGCTCTGAAGATAAACAAAAGTTTGGAACGACATGGGGGTGAGTAATTGATGACAGAGTTTCCATTTTTTGGGTGAACTGTCCCTTTAATGTACACAGAGTTTTTGTTGTTAAATCTGCCCATAAACAGCACATAAAAGCAGAAGAAACTGTGATTGGTCGCTTTACATGTCCATCCGCCGTCTCTTTCTGTCTAAATGGGTTTATTTGCATTCTAGACGAAAAGTGATTTCAAGTATCCACATATAATTAATGCGCTAAAGTTAAATGGAAAAAGATTTTAAAGACACTTGATCATTTGCATTTCCATCAGAAAAAATTCTTGGATGGAAGCTTGGCAACAGATGTGTTTGCTGATTCTCTATCTTGTGTCCTCTTGCAGATGACGGAAAGCTGTCCTTCGAGGAGTTCAAAGCCTATTTTGCAGACGGGATTCTCACAACCGACGAGCTTCGGGAGCTGTTCTACTCCATCGATGGACGGCAAACAAAGTATATACTTCAACCATCACAAACACAAAGCAAATTCACTTAAAAGTTGCCTCTTTGCACACAGAATTTCAGTGCAAAAAACCTGTCTTAGGCCCTGTTTAGACTACACATGGTATTAAGGTGTATTATTATATATTGCAACTTATTTTCTGGTGCAATTAATAATTAATTACTGCATTACTGCCCTTAGAAGGCAAGCAGAATATTATTTAAAAATCCTTCATCTGCATTTTTAATTAATCATGACTGCAATAATTCATGAAATGATGATTAAATGATAGAGCAGAGCATTATAATCACATCTATCCAGATGCACGTTGTGGTCGAGAACACTTTCTGCATTTTAAGATCGATTCAGTTGTTTTTGTGATGCTGTACAGTCACATTAAATTAAAGTCACTTGATTGTTGCTTCCTCCACAACCGACTTGCACTAATTATTTGTGCCTTTTGCATCGTTATCTGATTTGCATAATTCCTTTGGTGAATCAGGAGCTAAAACAACGTAAACAGAGCGTGCAATCAGTAGGCGCAGTTCATACTTACTGAACTCCCACCTTAGTTTACTTTAGCCTTTGAGTTAGGTGACCTGTATCCTTGGCAACCTTACATTTTCATTCCCTAATTAGTCGCCTTTCAGAATAGCGTGATTATATTGCACCACATGCCATAGCTTTTGAAGCATCTGGAAAGAAAACGAACAAGCATTCGAACGTTCACGCGCAGGAGGATCAAAGTATTACCCGAGGTGGCGTGTATGAATCAAAGCGTTGAGAACTGAGTTCCAGGAAGCCAAGGCATCGACAGAACAAAGCTGCAAATTTGACTTCACAAAGAACCACATTGCAGAGCTGCGACACACACACACACACACACACACACAAAGAAACGCAAAGTTCCAAGCTTAGATTTTCCTCTGAAAATGGAGCATATTTCGGCAATCAATCAGAATGGTCACTGGGTAATTACTGTATTCAGAAACCTGTAGTAATTTAGTCTTGTTAAGTTAGGTCTGCTGCATGCAAATTCTTTTTAAGCAGCTCCCGTCCTCATTACGACGTTAAATCAGTCTGTTGATTTGCAAACCCCTGGGAATTATTTAATGGGAAAATGACCTTATTTTTTTCTTTATGCCATGAATAAATGTACCTGCTGGAATTTGTGTTAGTGGGCGTGAATTGTATGGCCACATATGCAAACTTTCAGAAACTTTCAAAAATGACACTTTTTACATTATTATTGCATGTTTCTGGTCCTATTATGAATGATTCAGCAGTGCATGTTATTCTAAACAACAAATGTCTTTCCATTTCAGCTGACATCATCAATCCCTCTTATTTTTCATCCTTCTGTCATATAGAGACACTTTTAACCATCCAGTCAATTCCAGATAGATAAAATCCATCCAAATAAATCAGTTTACATTTGGGATGCACCGATATGAAAATTTTAGCCGATACCGATAACCGATAATTTTTTATTTTTAAAAGTCAATAACCGATATATTGGCCGATAAATCTAAATCCAAATTTTTAGATAATTTTTTAGAGCCTGATTACAAAAACAAAAGTTTCACCTTTATAAGCCATGTCCCAAGCACAGAATTATTATAATATTATGTAGCTTATATAACAGATTTGCGTTGCATGTTGAACTTAACTGTATTTTGTCTTTTTGAAATGATTTCAATCATATTTCAAGCAATTCAAAACCATCATTATGAACAGTGCACATCTGAAGTGTCTCAGCTGAAGGAAATAATCCATTATTTATCAGCTTTAATATATCGGCCAAATTTTCTTAACGGGCCGATGACGATAACATTAAAAACGAACACATATCTGCCGATACCAATATTGTGCATCCCTAGTTTACATCAATAAAGTGGCCTGTTCCATTGGCATGTCTCAAATAAGATCAAATGTTTTATGCCGGGTTCAGACTACACAATATTTTTGTCTATTACGATAGTCACTGTGTCAGATTATACGATTTTGACTCTTAAATTCTTAAATGTTGCTTCCCGGCCAATCATTGCTTGCCATCTTCAACGACATGTGTGATGTATCACAGACGCAGCATCGGTTGTTGTCCACCATGTTACACTGTACAAGATAAAACGATTGATTCTTTTCTTATGGAAGGCCATTAGGGCCAAAACATGTGATCACTTTTTGACCCTGATGGCCTTCCATAGATTCTTGTGTCCCTGTGCCCATTGTCATTTACAAATCACCACACCACTCTATATCAAACAGATTGTGCCAAAATCAGGCTGATATTGTGTAATCGTGAACACAGCATTAGTCTCTGGATAGTAGTATGTTAATAGACACCAGTTTGGATATGCTTGTCAATCCAATTTAATTACCCAATTCATTCAGCTAGTCCCTTTTCTCCTTTTGCTTTTTTTTTCTCCATCCCTCAGTCTCAGCGAAATATTAAAAGTCCATTAATGCTATCAGGGAGCACTCAAAGCAAATTCAGCCAATTATGGAGCCTGAGACTACACAGTGTTCATAATTGTGTTTTGGCTGCGATGGCAATTTAATGTGACAACATGCACTGGGGTATTTAGATTTGTGTTCAGTCGGCATAAGAATATGAATGTGGAGTTCTGCATGAAAATGCACAATCCAAAAGGTGTGGGATGGTGTGATTGTGCAATGCTTTATTCTTTGGCATGTTTCCTCCATACTAGTAACTCATGGAGATTATCTACATCTTTGATTTTAGGGTCAGGATAGTTTTGTATCTCATATATCAACTATATAATATTATATTATATTATATTATATTATATTATATTATATTATATTATATTATATTATATTATATTCATTATATTATATTCATTATATTATATTATATTTGATAGCAGAAATCGTCTCGGTTACATAGGTAACCCTCGTTCCCTGAAGGAGGGAACGGAGACGTACGTCGGACAGACCGACGAATAGGAATCTCGCTAGAGAGGCCAATCTACTTCGAGTGTAACTAAACGAGCCAATGCACATTGGCATGCAATCATATGCATCAGCTGCTTGCCTCGCAGCGCGGGTATATAATGAGCAGCAGGTGCGTTGCATCTTCAGGTTTTCGCTGAGGAGCCGAACCGAGCAGGCGGCAGCATCAGCAGGACAACGCCTGTGGCGACGGGACGTACGTCTCCGTTCCCTCCTTCAGGGAACGAGGGTTACCTATGTAACCGAGACGTTCCCATTCAGTCGGTCACGTTCGACGTACGTCGGACAGACCGACGAATAGGAATCCCTACCAAAGCGCCACAGGAGCTGCCCTCTTCCAGCGCTCTGACGTGAGCCACCTGAACCCCCTTGCCTAAGGACGGTGGGACCAGGCTCACGCAGAGAGGGTCGATCACTGTTGTTCCCAAAACCCACTCAGTGCGACAATTGGATAACGCTGGGAAAGCGTAGCCTTACATGCGATAAGGAACGCTGCGGAAGCCATATCCTTCCCCGAAGGAGTTATATGGATAAGTACATATGGACTAACCTTGTAGGTTGTACAACATATGGAAGAACTGGGGTGACTCCACTCGATGAGAGATGGGTTCTCCCAGAGGGAAAGACACGGGCTTCGTTTAGGAGCAGCCGTGGAAAAAGCCATATGGGATCCCCGTAGGGTCACACATATGTAACCCAGCCTAAATCCGGTTCTCAAGGATACAACGGAGTATAGGCCTGGCGCCAGACGCTCCGCCACGTCGGCTGCCGAAGGGTAACCGGAGGACTCAACAGGGTCTGCCCGTAGGGACTCTCTGGAGAATAGAATGCGCATGTAGCGCAGCAAGCCGACACTAAGCCGGGGCCTCTCCGTGCCTCTGACCTGAGGCGAGAACACGGGAGGAGACCGGCTCGACACGAAGGCTATAGTATCTAGCGAACGTGTTAGGTGTCGCCCAGCCCGCAGCTCTACAAATGTCTGTTAGCGAGGCGCCACGAGCCAGTGCCCAGGAGGATGCCACACCTCTCGTGGAGTGGGCATGCAACCTGAGCGGGCAGGGCACGCCCTGAGCTTGGTAAGCCAGGGCGATGGCATCCACTATCCAGTGGGCCATCCTCTGCTTGGAGACAGCCTTTCCCTTCTGCTGGCCTCCGTAACAGACAAAGAGCTGGTCTGAGGTCCTGAAGCTTCGAGTTCTGTCTAAGTACAGTCGCAAGGCGCGAACTGGACAGAGCAAAGCCAGGGCTGGGTCTGCCTCCTCCGAGGGCAGCGCTTGCAGGCTCACTACCTGGTCCCTGAAGGGAGTGGTAGGAACCTTGGGCACGTAGCCAGGCCGGGGTCTCAGTACCACGTGGCTGTCACCCGGCCCGAACTCTAGGCACGATTCGTCGACCGAAAATGACTGCAGGTCCCCTACCCTCTTGATGGAGGCCAATGCCACCAGCAGCAAAGTCTTCATAGAGAGAATCTTTAAGTCTGCTGACAGCAAAGGCTCAAAGGGAGCAATCTGGAGTGCTCTGAGCACCAGAGTAAGGTCCCAAGAGGGTATGGAGGGGGACGAGGAGGATTTAACCGTCTCGCCCCCTAAGGAACCTGATGACCAGGTCGTGCTGACCAACAGATTTGCCATCTATGTGGTCGTGGTAAGCGGATATGGCAGCAGTATGGACTTTGAGGGTGGAGGGGGACAGCCTACGCTCCAACCCTTGCTGCAAGAAGGAAAGCACGACTCCGATCGAGCATCTTCGGGGGTCTTCTCGACGAGAAGAACACCACTCGACGAACAGGTTCCACTTCGAGGCGTAAGCACGTCTCGTAGACAGTGCACGTGCCGAAGTGATGGTGTTAAGTACCTCAGGGGGTAAGTCACCTAGAACCTCCGCGTCCCGTCCAGGGACCAGACATGGAGTTTCCAGAGGTCTGGACGCGGGTGCCAAAGAGTGCCCCGTCTCTGAGAGAGGAGGTCCTTCCTCAGAGGGATGGGCCAGGGAGGGGCTGTCGCGAGGAGTGAGAGTTCTGGGAACCAGGTCCGGTTGGGCCAGTAAGGCGCAACTAACAAGACCTGCTCCTCGTCCTCCCTGACTTTGCACAGGGTCTGTGCAAGTAGGCTCACTGGGGGAAACGCATATTTGCGCAGGCCCCGGGGCCAGCTGAGAGCCAGTGCATCTGTCCCGAGTGTTCCCTCGGTCAGAGAGTAAAACAACTGGCAGTGGGAGGTTTCTGGTGAGGCAAACAGGTCTACCTGAGCCTCTCCGAACTCTCTCCAGATCAGCTGAACCACCTGGGGGTGGAGTCGCCACTCTCCGGGCAGCGCAGCTCGTGATAGCTCGTCGGCCACACGGTTGAGCACACCGGGGACATGAATGGCGCGAAGCGACCTCAGATGCTTCCGACTCCACAGGAGGAGATGGCGGGCGAGTTGCGACATGCGACGGGAGCGTAGACCACCTTGACGGTTGATGTACGCAACGGTCGCAGTGTTGTCCGTACGGACCAGTACATGCTTGCCCTGAAGCAGGCCTTTGAGGCGGCTCAGGGCAAGGCGTACTGCCAGCAACTCGAGGCAATTGATGTGCCAATGCAGATGGGGTCCCGTCCAAACCCCTGAGACTGCATGCCCGTTGTACGTGGCACCCCAGCCGGTGGCAGAAGCATCTGTGAAAACCACAGCATGCCGGGACACTTGTTCTAGGGGCACTCCTGCCCGAAGAAACAAAGGGTCCGACCACGGACTGAAGGTTCGGCGGCACTCCTGAGTGATTGGCACCCGGAGCGTGCCGCGTTGCCACACCCATCTCGGGACTCGGCCGTGAAGCCAGTGCTGAAGCGGTCTCATATGAAGCAGACCGAGCGGTGTTACAGCCGCTGCAGCCGCCATATGCCCCAGGAGCCTCTGAAAGAACTTCAGTGGGACCGCTGTCCTGCCATTGAACGTATTCAGGCAGTTCAACACCGACCGAGCACGTTCCTCTGTGAGGCGTGCTATCTGTTCGACCGAATCCAACTCCATACCGAGAAAAGAGATCCTCTGCACTGGGGCGAGTTTGCTCTTTTCCCAGTTGACCCGAAGCCCCAACTGGCTGAGGTGACTGAGCACCAAATCCCTGTGTTCGCACAACTGATCCCGAGACTGTGCTAGGATAAGCCAGTCGTCTAGATAGTTGAGAATGCGAACACCCTGTTCTCTCATGGGAACAAGGGCTCCCTCCACGACTTTCGTGAAGACGCGGGGAGACAGGGCCAGCCCGAAGGGTAGGACTCTGTACTGATATGCTCGACCTTCGAACGCGAATCTCAGGAATGGCCTGTGTCGCGGAAGAATCGAAACATGGAAGTACGCGTCCTTCAGGTCGATCGCTGCAAACCAATCTCGGGGACGGATGCACTCGAAAATGCGTTTCTGCGTGAGCATTTTGAACGGTAGCTTGTGAAGGCTCCGATTCAAAACTCGCAGGTCCAAGATCGGTCGTAACCCGCCGCTTTTCTTGGGTACAATGAAGTAGGGGCTGTAGAACCCCGACCTCAAATCGGCTGGAGGGACCGGCTCTATCGCGTCCTTCGCCAGTAGGACTGCAATCTCCGCACGCAGAACAGGGGCATCGACATCTTTCACTGAAGTGAAGAGGACGCCCCTGAACTTGGGGGGACGCCGGGCGAACTGAATCGCATAGCCGAGCCTGATGGTCCGAAGGAGCCAGCGAGACGGACTGGGGAGCGCTAGCCAGGCTCTCAGAGACCGCGCAAGCGGCACCAAGGGGACCACCGGCGTACCCGCCGCGGGGCAGCGAGGTGGAACGCAGGGACGCGGCCCGGGAGGCTCTCTGTGTGAGGCGGCCCGAAGCGGGGTCACAGTGTGCTGTGCAACACTTACCTGCTTCCACGGGTGGACAGAGGGAGCAGTCGAGGTTTTGCCTACCTGCTGCTCGCTGCTGTCCGCTGGCGACAGAAGAGGTGGATGAGAGTGGTGAGGTTCTAGCCCTCCCACTGCTCTCCGAGCCCTCTTCGGACCCGGAGATAGAGGAAACTGCTCTTTTATTGAAAATTTGGGTACCGCTGGCCGTTGAGCCAGCGGCGGAACAAAAAGGGGAAACAAAAGATTCTCCACCCGGCCCTCCTCCGGGGGAAGGAGCGGTGCGGTCACCACCTCCTGAAGAGCAGTCCCGTCCATCTCCGGGTCGCCCGTCCTAGGGCCGCTTGGACTTGGCCTTGCCACCCTTCTTCTTAGGGGGTGGCTGGACGGGCTGGGCACCCCGCCCGCGACCGGCTCCACGACGCCGCTTGGATGGAGGCTGCTGCTGCTGGGGCGTCGGAGCGGGGGCGGCTGCAGGGGGGCGCCCTCGGCGACGGGCAGTCTGAGGTGCCGCCGGCGGTGGAGGTGCAGCAGCTGACCGCCTCGGCAGGATGTGACTGATCGCCTCTGACTGCTTTTGTACAGCCGAGAACTGTTGGGCAAAGTTCTCGACCGCGTCGCCGAAGAGGCCGGTCTGGGACACGGGGGAATTAAGAAACCTGACTTTGTCGGTATCCCTCATGTCCGCAAGACACAGCCATAGATGGCGTTCCTGGACCACCATGGTGGACATCGCACGACCCACTGACCGCGCCGTAACCTTCGTCGCTCGGAGCGCGAGGTCCGTCGCGGCACGAAGTTCTTGTAGAACTTGCGGATCGTGACCACCCTCGTGCAGGTCCTTCAGTGCCTTGGCCTGATGGACCTGCAACAACGCCATAGCGTGTAAGGCGGAAGCGGCTTCCCCACAGGCCTGATAAGCCTTGCCGGTAAGATCCGACGAGTACTTACAGGCCCGGGAAGGGAGAGACGGCTCCCCCCGCCAGGTGGAGTTAGGGCACAGTTGCATAGCAACGGCCCGTTCCACAGGGGGTATGCGCGTATAACCCTTAGCCGCTCCACCATCAAGGGTGGTGAGGGAGGAGGACCCACCGACACGGCTTCGGGCCGTAAAAGGTGCCGTCCACGTGCCAGTGAGCTCTTCATGCACCTCCGGGAAGAAAGGCACTGGGGTGGGGGGCTGAGAACCAGCCCTTGCCACCCCGAGATACCAATCATCCAACCTCGAGGGCTCGGGACACGGTGGAGGGTTCCACACGAGCCCGACCCTGTTGGCGGCCCGGGAAAGCATAGCCATCATTTCCGGGTCTGAATCGGGCACAGTCGTCACTCCCGAGGGAGGCAGCTGCGCCGAATCGTCATCCCCAGAAGCGTCAGGCTCACCCTCCGATGCAGCGATCGACATCCGGTCGTCTTGGGGAGCTCCGAAGGATACGGATGGTACACACCTCTGGGGTGGTCCACCGCGTTCCCCCGGCAGCTCTACTGGCTGCGGAGCGCAAGAGGGGTGAGGGTTCCTAGGGGGTTGGTTCCCCGAAGGAAACGCGCTCACCGTGATCCTCAAGTCACCAGCCCCGCCGCCCGAAGCAACCCTCTGAGGAGGATTGGAACGAGGCGTCGGGACCGGGACTCCACCCCTTTGCAGAAAGTGGAGTCTCGACCGCAGCTCCGCGACGGTCATCTTCCCACAATGGGTACATGACTCGTCCACAAACGCCGCCTCAGCGTGCCTTAAGCCCAAGCACGCGATACAGCGCTGGTGACCATCCCGAGGCGCCAGGTAACGACCGCATCCAGAAACACACAAGTAGAACGACATCTTTAAAAAGACGCGAACTACTCGTGTAAGCTCTTTCAAGGACTGACTCTTTTAGGTGCTGAAGCACGCAGGGGAAAAGCCGCTGCAGCACAGACAGGGAATGTGCAGCCTGTCGTGTGCACTCTCCTTGAAGGCGCTCTCTTACCAGCTGTAATAACAGCTTTTTAGCGCTCTAGGCGCACCGTTTCACCAGCCGTGAGAACGGCCTTCACGCTGATTACAGCTTTTGCTCAAATAAAAAAGGCAAAGAAAAACAAAGGAGAAATCGGCCCCGCTGCTGCGCTGTCCGCCTGCACCGCAACCAAGAGACGTCTCGAAGAGCAGACTCGTTCACACTCGTGGTTTCAGTAGCTATCTTCTTCAGTGTTGAGAAGGTTTGGCTCCGAAGCGAAAAGCTGAAGATGCAACGCACCTGCTGCTCATTATATACCCGCGCTGCGAGGCAAGCAGCTGATGCATATGATTGCATGCCAATGTGCATTGGCTCGTTTAGTTACACTCGAAGTAGATTGGCCTCTCTAGCGAGATTCCTATTCGTCGGTCTGTCCGACGTACGTCGAACGTGACCGACTGAATGGGAACAAAAGTTTGCAATACACATTAGAAAATTAATGTATTATTTTAAAGTAAAATTAGAAAATAGACTATGCTATACAATAGAGTTTACACAATATGCACGTAATATAAATATTATACAGACTGTTTACGCTGTGCAAAAACAGTGTGAAAAATATTGCTCTTTGCTTCATTATTTATTTATTTTTGTGGGTCAGTGGTATAGAGAGACGCTGTTTGCACATAATTTATCACATTGGATTCAATCATTTTAGCACAAATCTGAGTTTGTAAAAGTCATAAAGTGTTTAAGTATAGGATTTTTCTGTTGTACTGGTTTTACCCCATTAGCAAGATCATTATCTCGGCAAAGTTACCATCTGCTGAGAAATATCACCTCAGTCCTGCGATGTTAACAGAACGAAACATAATTGGACTGTTTACACTTTAAAATTCTGGCGAAGCTGTGGACGGCCCACACATCCTCCTCGCTAATGACACCACTTTCAAATCCTTGACTCTTCTCCAATTCAATTAAGGCTTTTTTTTCTTCTGACTCATTTTATTCTCTCTCCTCTTCCCTTTCCAGTAACCTCGATACAGACAAACTATCAGGTAGGTGTGGATCATTCTTTTAAATTATAATACTGGAAAGAAAATAAAGAATGGAGTGTTTCAAGTGGCAGTAATTAAAAAAGAAATGTACATGGAGGAAACTTGGGTTCTTCAAACATTTCACATTTCCTGCCTTTAAGAATTTATTAGTGGTTTGTTATTCCCTTGCAAGGTCATATTTTGTTTAATTTGATTGAATTAAGGCTTCTTTTAATTAAATAGCTATACTGAGAATCTGAACATTTGCCATGTCACCCTGTTTTGCAATATTATCCGTCTTGAATAGTTTGCAAGATTAAGATTTGTTGAAATCAGTATACTATTTCAAAGGTGCTAGTCATTGTCTGGTGGATTTTTGAAGTGTTCAGATTAATGCAAGGCTGCCACAACTTAAATGAGAGTAATTAATTTTAAGTAAATTAGTTTAGCTAGTTTCCAATGCAAAACCTTATGCAACCAAGGGGTCTGTAATGTCAATAAAATTATGAAATTGCAGTCATAATAGAGCACAACAATCAGTTCTGGATATAAAAATCCCATTATATTTAATTGCATTTTCTCCACAAAGATTTTTTTTTAAATATTAAAAATAGTAATTATCTTTTTTTTGCTGCTGGATTTAGTGGCCTTTTAATGACTTAAAAATGTTTATTACAAAATTTTCTGAGATCCCTGTGGAAAAACTGAATAGGAAAAAGCTTGCATAAAACTGTGCTGATTGTTCTGTGCTCTGAGTTCAGAGAGTAAAGATGGTCATATTGGATGACAAATAATGATCTGAAGTGAAAACCTTCCTGTCCTCCGAACAGCGTAGCTACATAATTCATTGGCTCATTTACTCAAGCTGATATCGACAGCAGCGCTGAAGAGCCACAGTCGCCTGTTTACGAGCATTGCAGCTTTTAATCTACACCTGCAAGTGTGTGTGTGAGTGTGTGTGTGATGGAGGACAATCTGGTGATAAAAACAAACTATAAAGCTTGATCATTTCAGACATCATTTCCTCCGACTTCTCAGTTTCGTATGTGGTAAATGACTCTGTAACCATATAACAAATTTTGTTTTTGGCCTATAATTCTCTCTCTCTCTCGCTCTTCCTTGCTGTTTTCAGTTTAAATTGACAATGAAAATGACACAAACTCAGTAAACATGCATAAATGCACAGTTAAAAAATCCACCAGAGAAAGAATATGACTCATGTTTTGTTTCTGAACTGTAACTCATCCTCTTTCTCTTTTCAGATTACTTTTCTCAGCATCTCGGAGAATATCTGGATGTTCTGTCAGCGTTGGAGAAACTCAATGTCGCCGTCCTGAAGGCGATGGACAAGACGAAGGAGGTAAACATGGAGCGTTCTCAGAACGTTTTGGCAAGGTTCTCTCAAATGTATGAACAAACGTTCTTCCAGTAACGTTAATATAATGTTTGTTCAAAGTTATCTGGACTTTAATAACGTCCTCAAAACGTTATCACATAAACGTTACTTAAACATTGTTCATGGAGCATTTTTAAAAAAAAAACATTTTAGTTGAATGTTCCTCTAACGTTTTTTAAATGTTACTACTTGTTTCAGAACATTCAGAGAACATTCAAAAGTAACGTTCTATAATGTTTGCATAATGATAAAATGTAATGTTCCAAAACGTTTTTAAAACATTTAAAAACTGGACATTCTGAATATTCAGAAATAACGTTTTTACAACATAATAGGAACGCTAGCAAAACGTTCATTGAACATATTTTTGTTAGCAGGGTAGGATTCGAATAAGGTCATATTATATCCAGGGTTATCATTGTTAAATAAAAAATTTACTAAAAAAAAAGCTGCACTACGATAGAATGAATAAAATATAAAAATTTGATGAAAAACGTAAACTAAATGAAAATTTTGCAACTAACTGAAATAGATTGAGGCACTAAAATGACTAACTGGAAATAAATTAAAACTAAAATAAAAATAAACCTAAATTATAATATATTTTTTAAAAACCTAAACAAATAAAAATGACAAAAAAAAATAAATTCAAATAAAAACTACAAAATTTGAAATATTCTACTTACTTTGGTTTAATATTTTGTTTATGGTAAGACTTAAGTTCAGTGTTTTCAGACCAAGAAAGTGCAAACACTCAGAAATCATCTCTGTCTGCTGGCACTGATCTTTACGTTTTACTGATTATCTCTTATACTGTGTCGAGGGCAGTAATTAGATCCGACACACAGCCGATCTTTGTTAGAGCAGGATAAAGTGGCCCTTAATTTTGTTTTCAGACCGGTCGTTACATGTCAAGATGTTTCATTGATGCAGTGGATGGTGTCCTCCATCAGCAGCAGCTTAATCGTGTTTGTCTGCATTGATAATACTGCAGAATTTTAAATACTGAAGGCCTTAAATGACATTTACCTCAATGACAGATGCAGCAGGTTAAGTTCTTAAGTGTTAGTTAAGTGTTCTTCTGCAGGAGTACCAGGGTTCATCGGTTCTGGGGCAGTTTGTGACCCGTTTCATGTTGAGGGAGACGTCTAGTCAGCTGCTGTCGCTCCAGATGTCTCTGCAGTGTGCTATGGAGGCTGTGGAGGCACAAAGTAGCACCTCTCCGTGAGTTATATACACACACACGAACACTGTAAGCACAACACTTTTTTCTGTCTTTCACGCCTATAAATAAAGGTTCCAGAAAGGAGTTCCAGTGGCACCTTAGGAGATCCCTGATGAAGAAATCCTCTTGAAAGAGGAAGAGAACCTCTTAATGTTGTTTTTGCGCTCTACTAGATCAGGTTTTCATATATTGGGATTCGTTATTTGTTGCAGCTCCTCTCTTTCCAGTCTGTCAGTAACGCCAAAGAATATAGCGAATTAAGCGACACTCAATAGAATGTTCCACTGAAACACCGGCGCTCAGCCCTGCGTTTCTGCCATTTTGGGGTGAAAGGGAGTCGGCAGTCCACTAGTTACAACATATGAAATTAAATTAAGGACATGCATCAGAAAAATTGGGAATGTTGGACAATAAATATATGAATATAACAGCTTGATTTTGCAGTGTTGTCTAATGTCCGTTAAAGCAAAAGAGTCCAAAAGTGTGAATTATGCAATAACGGAAACAGCAATGCATCATGTTTGTAACGTGATCCATTAAAACTTACAGTATATATATTTCAATTCAGACCTAGTTATTATTATTATTACTCCACTAGGTCTGAAATATATTATTCGCTGCAAACATGATGATCTTAAATTTATTATTAATTTAATATTAATAAATGTGTAAAGTTGCATAAAATGGAAATACTCAATAAATTAGGCTAACTACATTACCTCAGATGGATGAATGGTTGGATTTCACAACTGGTAAAATAAAACATATATAAGACAATACAACATTTACTGTAGAAGCCATACAATTTACTGGTGACTTAATTTAAAAAAACTGTTCTATTGCGCTTCTGATTTGACAGTGAAATTCGACGATTTTGGGTGCGTAAGATGTGAAGAATTCAATGGTCCAGTTAGTATTTTCACCCCATAATGGCGGCCGTGCTACCGAAACGCCATCTAGTGGCTGTTACCCAAAAAGTATCAAAGTTTCGCATCTTGGGTTCTAAGCTCTTTGGTAACACTCTTTTTAGCCCCTCCTTCTGAAAAGCACAAAGTGCTCTGATTGGTCAGCTGGAGCAGTGTGTTGCGATTGGTCAAGCGCTTCGAGTGTGTTTGGGAAATGTCCCGCCCCTTACCATAACCGGCAATTTCAACAAACTCAACCAGGCCCCGCCCCTTTATTTTGCATATGAATTATTTAAATGAGGAATATTGTGACGTGTTCATTCCCGGAAGAAAACTCAAGACTACAATGGAGGCGTTTCAGGGAATTCTGATATAGAGGATAATTCTACTTTATTACATACAAATTTGATTTGCAGTTCTGTATTCTAATTTCAACACCAGTTCAAATCCAATTAAAATGTAGTAATTGATTTGCTTATATAAGAACCTTTTTATATTCCCATCATGTCTTACGTACGTCTTTAGACATCATAAGAACTGTGGCATCATAGGAACCTAAAAGTAGAACCTAAAAATAGTTCCTGATACAAAGGTGCGGCACAGAATCACTGCAGATCCAGTGTTTTCATGAGGCTGTAGTCTCTGCTCGCTGAGGGACGTTCACCTGTCTCAGCATTTCATATCTGTGAGAGCGAGAGAAAGAGGGAGAAACACAGAGAACAGATAAACAGAGTGCTGCAGAAATAATTGTAATGTATTCTTCATGATGAAGCACATTTGTCTTGTTTATCCATGGGGAATTTTCTTCCTCTCAAAGCAGCTGTCACAGAAACATGCCGGAATTCTCAGAGGAGCTCTAATGTGACGGAACAACAGGAAAATGTTTGCATATGTTTTATTTGCTACTAATCGCTCAATAAGCGAAAGAACATTTCTTCTGCTATAACTCTCTGACTGTAATTCCCATTTGTCAAACAGAAACTATTTCATAACACGGCTGCCTGTACAGTTCAGCGGAAGCCCAGAAACACAATGAAAGTGGAGTTTCTCGTAGTTCTGGTGAACGTCAGAATCATTTCAATCCTGTTATAGCCTTAAGGTTGCACAATTGCACAACCAATAATGGTGACAGATGTTTCTTCAGGTTTTTGACTTGCTAAGCTGAACTTCAGATCCGTTCTTCACTTATTCATTGTGTCATTTCGTACAAACACATTTTATAAAAAGTCATAAACATGCAGAGCAGTTCATAGAACATAGAAATGAGCATTCACAGTTATCTCAGTTATACTTATAATTTGACCATGCTAACCAGCATAACCAGTATATACACTATATTGCCAAAAGTATTGGGACACCCCTCCAAATCATTGACTTCAGGAGTTCCAATCACTTCCATGGCCACAAGTGTATAAAATCACAGAGCGGGGTCAGTGCATGCTGAGGCGCACAGTGCGCTGAAGTCACCAACTTTCTACAGAGTCAATAGCTACAGACCTCAAAACTTCATGTGGCCTTCAGATTAGCTCAAGAACAGTGCGTCAGAACAGATCTTCATGGAATGGGTTTCCATGGCCGAGCAGCTGCATCCAGGCCTTACATCACCAAGTGCATTTCAAAGCGTCGGATGCAGTGCTGTAAAGCACGCTTTCACTGGACTCTAGAGCAACGCTTCTCTGTCTGGCAATCTGATGGACGAGTCTGGGTTTGGCGGTTGCCAGGAGAACGGTACTTGCCTGACTGCGTTGTGCCAAGTGTAATGTTTGGTGGAGGGGGATTATGGTGTGTTTTACAGGCGTTGGGCTTGGACCCTTAGTTCCAGTGAAAGGAACTCTTAATGCTTCAGCATACCAAGCCATTTTGGACAATTTCATGCTCCCAACTTCAGTGCAGTTTGGGGATGATTCCTGTTCCAACATGACTGTGCACCAGTGCACAAAGCAAGATCCATAAAGACATGGATGAGTGAGTCTGGTGTGGAGGAACTTGACTGACCTGCACAGAGTCCTGACCTCAACACCTTTGGGATGAATTAGAGCGGAGACTGCGAGCTAGGCCTTCAACATCACTACCTGACCTCACAAATGTGCTTCTAGAAGAATGGTCAAAAATAAACACACTCCAAAACCTTGTCGAAAGCCTTCCCAGAAGAGTTGAAGCTGTTATAGCTGCAAACGGTGGGCCAACTCCGTATTAAACCCTACGGATTAAGAATGGGATGTCATTATAGTTCATGTGCACGTAAAGGCAGGCGTCCCAAAACCTTTGGCAATACAGTGTATATAACACAGCAAATTGTGCATGATATGTGGCTTTTTACAGGTTTAAAAAAAGCTAAATGCTATTTACACTACAGCACAATTGTGAGTATGATATAGCTTTTATACAATAGTTTAATAAACAATAAGTTAATAGTAAGAGACTTACATGTTGGACATATTACAAGTTATGTCTGTTTTTGCTCAGCTAACGACAATAGTTCCAAATGAAACCACAGTTGAACCGAAGCAGTTTTTCATACCCGAATGAATCAGCGTTTTTGAACAATTTGGCTGAGTGAATGATTCAGTGACTCACTCATATTTTTTTATTTAATTTCTGAATGATTCAGTCGTTTTTCAAAGAATTGGTTGAATGAATGATTCAGTGACTCTCTCATAAAGACAATAGCTGTGTCCAAAATTGAATACTTCTCTACTATATAGTATGCGAAAAACAGTACGCCAGCAGAGTAGTATGTCCGAATTCGTAGTATTCGAAAAACAGTAGTCGAAAAGTCCCTGGATGACCTACTACTTCCAGTGAGATTCTGAAGTTCGCATTTGATGGACAGTTTACTATCCCGTGAGGCCAAGGGAGAGGATTTATCAATGGAGGTGATGTAACTGGCGCTGGTAGGTCACGTGATAATGTAGTATGTCCGGATTACATTCTATATAGATACTATATAGATCGTACTTTTTTAACGGTCACGAAGTAAGTTCAAATTCAAATGAAGTACCTGTTCAGTATGCGATTCCGAAGCAGCGATCTTGTTTTTGTGTTTTTGTTATTTATTTTTAATCTTGATGCATTACTATTATGTTTTCTCAAGATAATTTGTTTTGTAGAAATGACCTTTTTTATGTTTAAATAATGAGAATAATACATTTTGTAATTGTGTTTGGTGCTGTGGATGTCTCTGTTTACAGCGCCAAATTCAGTTACAAGTTAATATTTATTGACTTACATTTTAGACATAATATTACAGGTTATGTCTGTTTTTGCTCCACTAACAACAATAGTTCCAAACAAAACCACAGCTGAACCATAGCATTTTTTTATTCTTGAATGAATCAGCATTTTTGAATGAATGATTCAGTGACTCACTCATAAAGACTTGTTTATTTTCTGAATGATTCAGTCATTGTTGAAAGAATTGGTTGAGTGAATGATTCAATGACTCACTCATAAAGACAATTTGTTACTGAATGTTTCAGTGTTTTTGAGTGAATCATTTAAATTAGACTATTAATTCAACATTCAGTTATGAAGTCACTTGTCGCCACCTACTGGTGCAAGTATGTTACTGCACCCAGCACTATATCAGGCCTTTTGTCCAGCCCAATGTATAAATAGTAAAGCTAGTCTAAAGTTATGTAATATTCATGCGTTATCTTGATGCATTACCATTACATTTTCTCAAGATAATTTGTTTTGTAGAAATGACCTTTTTTATGTTTAAATAATGAGAATAATACATTTTGTAATTGTGTTTGGTGCTGTGGATGTCTCAGTTTACAGAGCCAAATTCAATTACAAGTTAATATTTATTGACTTACATTTTAGACATAATATTACAGGTTATGTCTGTTTTTGCTCCACTTACAACAATAGTTCCAAACAAAACCACAGCTGAACCATAGCATTTTTTTATTTTTGAATGAATCAGCATTTTTGAATGAACGATTCAGTGACTCATTCATAAAGACTTGTTTCTTTTCTGAATGATTCAGTCATTGTTGAAAGAATTGGTTGAGTGAATGATTCAATGACATTCAATTGTAGAAATAACTTTTGTTATGTTTAAATAGTGAGCGTAATACACTTTGTAGTTGTGTTTGGTGTTGTAAACATCTCTGTTCATATTAAGTGACTTGCATTTAAGACATTATATTACAAGTAAGGTCTGTTTTTGCTTCGTTAACGACAATATTTCCAAACAAAACCACAGCTGAACCATAGCGTTTTTTAGTTCCTGAAGGAATCAACATTTTTGAACAATTTGGGTGAATGAATGATTCAGTGACTCACTCATAAAGACTTGTTTCTTTTCTGAATGATTCAGTCAAACGTTTCAATGTTGTTGAGCGAATCGGTTGAATGAATTAGACCGTTAATTAAACATTCAGTAATGCAGTCACTTGTCGCCACCTACTGGTGCTAGTATCAGGCCTGTCATCCAGTCCAATGTATAAATAGTAAAGCTAGTTTAAAGTTATGTAATATTCGTGCGTTATCTTGATGCATTACCATTACATTTTCTCAAGATAATTTGTTTTGTAGAAATAACTTTTGTTATGTTTAAATAGTGAGCGTAATACACTTTGTAATTGTGTTTGGCTCTGTGAATGTCTCTGTTCTGTTCTCGATACGCAGCTTATGTCATGAATAATCAGTGCCGCACAAGAGTTCTCAAAGCTTCAGTTTCATACTGAAAATCAATACATATGCATATGATCTCTAGCTGAAACTTAGCCTGTTCAGAAATCTCTAGCTTTTACAGAAATCTCCAGCTTTTTCCACACGTTTTTGAGTCTGTGGTCTGTTACATCAGTGCACATGATCGTGCTGATGATAACAGAAGTGGGTCAACAACAGCCTTAAGAAAGACTTCTGACTCATGTGAACATATGTGGGTGACGTCAGCAGGGTTACAACATTGACAAGGTTATTCGCATTCAATGATATTCGCTTATGCTCATCAACTATTGGCAGTGAACGCAGACGTACAGATGCCGTGTTCTTGCAGCTTTGCTTTATCAAATCAAAATCTATTTTATCAAAATGCCTTCTGCTGGATATTCACTGAAAACAACACCAAGTGAATGCATCTAGTTTTAAGCACTACTGAAAAACAAGATATAACATAATTGTAAGTGCAAAAATATTCATACATTCCTGTGATGCAGAACATGCTCCTTTTCTCTGTAGGGTTGAAGTTAAAGTCCCGGATCATCTGATCATACAGAAGAACAACAGAAGATGTGGCCGTCGAGTGCAGAAGAACATGTGTTTGTCGCCTACTGATCCGTACTCGGGCATTCTCACTACTGGTAACACACACACACACACACACACACATTTCAAAAGACAATAGTGTAATTATAAAGCAGAATGGAGTGGAGTTGTGTACTGAGTGTTAGTGTGTGTTGCGTCTCAGGCGTTACCGTAGATACAGATGAGCACTGGTGCTCTCAGATCAACAGACTGCAGCAGCTCATCGACAAACTGGAGTGTCAGGTGAATGCATCTAAATGTCCATTCACACAGAATAACCTTTATGTTTTCAGCATGTATATTGAGATTTTGGTTTGCTTTTCATTTTTAGAGTCCAAAGTTGGAGCCACTGAAAGAAGATACACTGGCCAGCACATACAAATCAGTGAGAAGCATTTACCGTATCAACTCATGAATTTACTCGTGACTCACAATGTGCCATCTCCGAACCCATTTGTCTTGGTTAAAATGCCTAAACATTGACATGTTAATGGTTCTTTCTCCTGTTGCTATGGAGGAGTTAGTTAGTCTGGCTCCACACATGACAGGATCTTCTGGTTTTATAGCATTGATTTGGAAACATGGTCTTTTTTCACATTTCTGATGAAGTTGTTGCAGTCTGATTTGCTGCACAATAGCCTTTATGTATCTTTTGTGTGCCTTTTTTAAGCTCGACACTTTGTGAAAAAGAAGTACTTATGACAGAAATAATATACTGTAAAAGAATATACATGTTTTGCATGTTAATTGGAATCAAATATTATTGCATTTATATTAAATGCAATTAGCTGAACTTTGTTGTGTAAGACTTAAATGCATCTTCATATTTAATTTCATATTTACTTCTATTATCTTTGAAATAAAGTGTTCTGCTGAATGCACTTAAACTAAAACGGTAACACTAGGGTATTTTAACTAGTTGCTTATTAGCATGCATATTACTAGAATATTGGCTGTTTATTAATAATTAATTAATTATTTATTCTGCATGACCTTATTCTACATTCTTTATCCTACCAATACTTAAACTTAGCAACTAACTTACTAACTATTAATAAGCAGTAAATTAGGAGTTTATTGATGGAAAAGTCATAGTTAATAGTGAATACATGTTCCCTATAGTAAAGTGTTACCATTAAAACATAATTTAATGTCTATTGAAACTTGTATGTCATGTAATTAATTATATTTGTAATTAATTACACATTTGTGATGAAGTTGCAATTTAGTACATTGAAAATATATTTACTGTAGATGCAATATCAAATAACAGACTAGAGTTATTAGAATTATAATCAAGTACTTCACCCGTGCTTTAGTATGTTAGTCAACACACTTTAAATTAAGTGTACTTCTGTAAAGCATGCCAAAGATTAAATCATAAGGATTTAAAATGTTCTGTAAAGTGAAACTTAATTTGACATTATTACAAAGTGCACTTTTTAAAAGTGAAACTCATGAAAGTGAACTCTCTTAGGTGGCTTTTTATTTAATTAAATTATATTATCTGCAAGCACAGTTTTATATATATACATGCACTTCTTTTTCACAAGGGACAATGTCAGCACTTTCAATGATTTTAAATCATTATATTATACTCAAGTGCATGCGGGTGAATGAATAATGACAGGTTTTACATCAAGCACAGATGTTCAGCAGAAACACTCACTTGCTCTGCATGAAAACAGAAGCTGGCATTAGTTTGATCGCTGTGTTTCCTTCTCTAGAACATTCTGCTGGTGCAGAGACAGATGAGCGTGACGGAGAACGATCTCGAGGAGTTCCAGAAGGCTCTGAAGAGCTACGCCGACACCACCGCCAATCAGAACGACAACCTACAGTGAGAAAAAAACATTAATTTTATGAAGTTACCATCAAGATACTGTATGAACCGTAATATAATCATGTTCAAAGAGAATATTAACCCTGTAAAAACTGACATATGAAATAATCTCTCTGTCTCTCGTTCAGTGTGTCCATCCAGAAGCTTCCTGAGAAGAGCTGCTACATCATCTATGAGTTTTGGCAGGACCGCATTTCCTGGATGAGGTGTGTGTGTGTGTGTGTGTGTGTGTGTGTGTGTGTGTTGAGCAGCATAATGATTTAGAGAGTTGGTTCAGGGGTCTTTGTAAATCAAATCCTAATGGAGTCTATTTTTACAAACACAAGACAAGCACGGTCTAGTTTGAGGTTCACTCGGCCTCCTGCTGCAGTCCTCCATGTGCAGAAGCTCCTGCTGGGTTTTAAATCTGTCAGGGTTCATGATCGGCCACGATTCTGTTCGGTTACACATTAAAACCCAGCTAACAAAAATATGTTCTAAGAACATTTTGCTAACTTTCCCATTTAAGAGGCCATGTTATGCCCCTTTACAAAGTCTTGATGTTGTTTGGGGCTCTACTAGAACAGGTTTTCATACTTTCATTCTCCATTGTTGCAGCTCCTCTCTTCTCAGTCTGTCAGTAACGCTTTGTTTAGTTCTCTATGTAGCCCCTCCTTCTGAAAAGCACAATGCTTTCTGATTGGTTGCATTAGAATGATTTCTGAAGGATCATGTGACACTGAAGACTGGAGTAATGATGCTGAAAATCCATCTTTGATCACAGGAATAAATTATAGTTTACTATATATTCACATACAAAATAGGTATTTTAAATTGGAATAATATTTCACAATTTTGCTGTTTTTACAGTATTTTTGGGCAAACAAATGCAGTCTTGGGGAGCAAAAAAGTGTGCAATTAAAGTCTTCTTTTAGGAATCTAAATGTTTGAGTGAGTGAGTGTGTGTGTGTGTGTGTGTGTGTGTGTGTGTGTGTGTGTGTGTGTGTGTGTGTGTGTGTGTGTGTGTGTGTGTGTGTGTGTGTGTGTGTGTGTGTGTGTGTGTGTGCGACTCCATGTTTGCCAGCCAGATTGCTGAGGGTCTAACGAGACTCGTTTCAAATTAGCAGATGGCTCGTCTAGTAACACAAATTTCACAAACACACACTGATCTAGAAGATTTACACGTGACGGCTCATGTTACCTAATCTCATTTGTGATGCTTCACATGACGGTATTGTGAAGTGCACACACTTTACGTGAGGTTCTCATCTTCTCCTTAAAGATACGGTGATCTAATTTAAGAAATAAATTATTTCAGAAAAAAAATCATTATAAATTACAGTGAATAATACAGCGATGAAATTATCTGCTGTGGGGGAAGTGCTTTAATATAAGTGCTTTTTTATTAATAAATCCAAACTCCTGTATACTTTGAATACTCAGGTTTATTGCATCTATTTACACTACCGTTCAAAAGTTTGTGGTTGGTAAGATTTAATGTTTTTATGCACACCAAGGCTAAATTTATTTGCTCAAAAAAACATTAAAAATTTGAAATATTATTTCAATTTAAAACAGCTGTTTTCTATGTCAATATACAGTAAAGTGTAATTTATTCCTGTGATCAAAGCTGAATTTTCAGCATCATTACTCCAGTCTTCAGTGTCACATGATCCTTCAGAAATCATTCTAATATGATGATTTCATGCTCAAGAAAACTCACTTTTTAATGCACAAGGGAAATATATTCGCTTATTACTTAAAGCTGAAATGTGTCACTTGTGCACCACCAGTGGCATCTAAAGGAATTGCAAAAATGATTGTTTCCAAACAAGTTTCCAAGCTTAACAGAGAAATCTTAGACTTAAATGAAATCTAACTCAAAACTCAATTTAGTGTCCTGAGGGCTGAAGCAGCAGGCTGTTTTCATCTGTTGTTCATTACATCATCTGATAATATGAGATTGTCCTGACGTCTGTCGTCTCTCTGCAGTTATTTGCAGTCTGACGCCAGTAAGATGTTCCAGCGCTGCATCATAGACATGCTGGAGGACCCAGAGATCGTCTCCACGATGCTCATGCCAGGTAAGATCGCGTGTAGTCACATCATTTATTAGTTTAAGCAGTTTCTAAATGCATCTGTCTCAGCCTGGAAGCAAAAGGAATTAAACACGGAGCCGAGTCGCCTTTAATGAGGAGTTATGATGCTTCATCTCTCTAATATCCACCTGTTTCTTTCTCACAGCGTCCTGGTGGATCATGACAAACAACTAACAGCAACAAGAAAACGCAGCTGAACCCCGATCGGAAAAAAATGACCCCATTGTGTCTTTGAATTAATGAATAGCTCTAAAAAAAAATCAGATCACACACCATTTTTGTGTTGCATTTTATAGATAATGTCTGTCTATTAGAAAACACAGAAAACAAAACATGTTACACAGGGTTGTGCATCATTCAGAAGTGGATTCAGATGCTTGGACAAAGTGGACATATTGAATTTGAATTAGTGTTTTTTATTTTTTATTATAGTTATTAATATTTTTTATATTTTTAGTTTTCATGTTAATTTTAGTTTCATTTTTGGTAATTTTGTTATGTGCTTTTGTGATTGTTATTTTTATTTTTTTGTAAATATTGCTAGTTTTATTTTTAGTTAGTTTTAGTTTTATTTATTTCCAATTAATAATTTTAGTGCTTCAACTTAAAAGTTTTTCTGTTTATTGCCAAGGCAACATTTCTAATTTTGTTTAGTTTAAATTTTTAAACTAATATTTTTATTTTATTTTATTTCAATAAACAAAAATGTTTTAATAGTTTTAAAGAAAGCAGAATAAAAATTCAAAGATATTAATATAAATTCTAAAGTATTTAAAATTATATATTTTATTATATTTAAAAAACTACACTCTAAAAAATGCTGGGTTAAAAACAACCCAAGTTGGGTTGAAAATGGACAAACCCAGCAATTGGGTTGTTTTAACCCAGCGGTAGGGTTAAATGTTTGCCCAACCTGCTGGGTAGTTTTATTTAACTCAACTATTGTTTAAAAATTACTGTATTGCTTGCTTAAAATGAACCCAAAGTATGTTGGAAATGAACATTTATTAATGTTCAATGAATAATTATTAAACAATAAACATTTATTAAATTGCTTATTAATAAATGTATATTAATAAACTATTAAACTATTACATTTATATTAATAAAATATTAAAGCTTATTAATAAACATTCACCTTTTGTCTATTATTGTTGTCTCTACATCTGGTTTTTAATTTCCCAACTATTTTGGGTTCATTTTAAGCTAGCCATAGAGCAATTTTTAAACAATAGTTGGTTTAAATAAAACTACCCAGCAGGTTGGGCAAACATTTAACCCAACCGCTGGGTTAAAACAACCCAATTGCTGGGTTTGTCCATTTTCAACCCAACTTGGGTTGTCTTTAACCCAGCATTTTTTAAGTGTACGTTTGTTTTTATTTGCCAATGGAAGAATACTTAAATTCCTAGAATTTACTTAATATATTATTATTTAATAATAGATTCATATTTTGCTTGTAGTATTTATTTTTTAAGTCGAATGGTGGTCTGCTCTGCAAAATTAAGATCTGTTTTGATGGCTGTTAATTGTTTTGACAATTTAACTTTAGATAAAAACTGAGATCAAAACATATCTACATGTCAGGGAATAGATTAGTTCAAAATAATGATGTAAATATTTATGTTTTAGGGCTTGTGTTGAACTACTAGAGTTCCTCTGTGTGACCGTATTGAATTTCTTTGGAATTCCCAATTGTTCGATTCAGATTTACACTCGTGAACCGAATCTTCAGATCTGAATTGTGCTCAACCCCGACTCTCACAGGCATGGGTGTGATTGATATTCTTCGCATGTATAGAAAATCAAAGCGTGTTTTGCTCCATTCCGTGATGAAGCTTTTCAAGCCAGTAGCTTTGATGCAGATACAGCGACTCTCAGAGCAAAACAACAAGAAGAAACACGAGAATTCATGTGTTCTCGTAAATAATTACAATAACACTAGCAAAATGATCTGCTGCTCGAGTCGAACACCTTTAAAGTCACTTTTACTTCTCTGGATACTGGAACATGAAACTGCATGCCGATAGGAGACGTTTTATAGTGTCAGTTGATTTGCATCAAACAATTATTTCTCAAGAGAAGTTTGAAATATAGGAGTCAGACTGTGAATAGGTTAGACTTTACATGGAGATGTGTTGTAAACCCTCCTGAAGGTGTTTAGAGGACTATTTCACCCTCATTTACTTGTCCTAAACCCGTATAAACACAAAAAGTGGTGTTTGAGGAGCGAATGATGACTTCAGGGTGAACATTTCCTTTAGTTTACTGCATAGACAATGTAAGATCCTGGTTTGACTGTGTTATTGTTCAATGAACATGGAAACCTGCTAGTTGTTGTACTATTCATTCATCTTAACTGAAAAACACAAACCTGACCTTTTTGCTTTAGGTTTTTCACTTTATGTGGATTAGTCATTTGAATGAAAAATAAAACTCGAATGATTATTCTGTGTGTGGTTTTGTTCTTCAGTCATTTTAGCTTTTTAACTTTATAATGGCCTATCTTTTGCATCACTGTCACATTGTTTGTGGATGATATGTGAATATAAATTGCTAGAAGTCAGAAATGTTAATAGTAAAGATGCTTTCTCTCTCTCTCATAATGATATGGTTCAGGGTTTTTTCACGATGCTTCTGAAATGAGGCAGAAACATTCAGCGCTGAGACGGCAGACAGTAATTAGGACTTTTAAGTTCTTGTCAAATATGGTAATTGGACAGTGATTAAAATAAAATGTGCGAAAAACTCTCAAACAAACATGCACTTGACTAAATACATCTACGTCTTGATATATTAGGCTAATATTAAAGGGTTAGTTCACCCAAAAATGAAATGACTCACCCTCATGTCGTTCCACACCATTAAGACCTTCATTGATATTCGGAACAAAAAGTATTTTTGATGAAATCCGAGAGCTTTCTGTCCTCTTATTACCACTTTCAAGGCCCAGAAAGGTAGTAAAAGACATCGTTAAAACAGTCGACGTGACTGCAGTGGTTCAGCCTATAATGTTATGAAGCAACAATACTTTTTGTGCTCAGTTCAAGGATAATTTATGAAATTTATATTATTTATTTGAAAGAATAATGTCTATCCTTGTATTGCTCAACTGGTCGAGGTTGATAGAGGATTTAGGAAGTCATTACTAATCAGTAACGCAATAATTTTTAGAGAGAGTAAATTACACCGTTTAAGATGTAATTAGTAGTTAGTGATTACTTTTTTAGAGTAACTTACCCAACACTGCTTGAATCACTTAAAGGGATAGTTCACCCAAAAATGAAAATGTGATGTTTATCTGCTTACCCCCAGTGCATCCAAGATGTAGGTGACTTTGTTTCTTCAGTAGAACACAAATGATGATTTTTAACTCCAACCGTTGCCGTCTGTCAGTCAAATAATGCAAGTGGATGGGAACTCTATCAATAAGAGTCAAAAAAACATTCACAGACAAATCCAAATTAAACCCTGCGGCTCGTGACGACACATTGATGTCCTAAGACATGAAACGATTGGTTTGTGCGAGAAACCGAACTGCGTCCAACTGTGTCCAGCACTCGGTTAGTGAGGTCTGATTGTGCTCTGACAACGGCAGTGATGTCTAGCACTCATTGAAGTATTCGCGAGACATCACTGCCGTTGTCAGAGTGCGATCAGACCTCACTAACTGAGTGCTGAAGGCAGTTGGACATAGTGTGTGTATTAGAGGTAAAAAATTATATAAATACCGTCTGGTTTCTCGCACAAACCGTTCGTTTTGTGTCTTAGGACATCAATGTGTAGTCACAAGCTGCAGTGTTTAATTTGGATTTGTCTGTGCATATTTTTTTGACTCTTATTGATAGAGTTCCCATTCACTCCCATTATTTGACTGACAGACCGACCGCAACGGTTGGAGTTAAAAATCATCATTTGTGTTCTACTGAAGAAACAAAGTCACCTACATCTTGGATGATTTTCATTTTTGTGTGAACTATCCCTTTAAAGGTGGGGTAAGCGATATTTCAAAAACGCTGTTGATATTTGAAATAAACCCACCCCTCTCTTCATTGCTCCGCCTCCAAAACTCACACTCCTATCCTAACCACCCTTGGTTTCGAGTCGGTCTTGAACCCTGCTCGCCAAATGCACTAACAACAGCTATGTTTCCAATCAAAGTTGCATATTTAACTTATGCGATATTCAAAATTTGCGGGGAGTCAAAGAGAACAAAACGTCACTTCCTGATACACTGGTGCTAAATATCACTAAGAAAAATGGAAGTTTCTGCAGTAGAAGCCACTGTATATAATCATTTTCATATATAATAAATGATTTGCACCTCAGAGCATGCAGATGAAACAATAAATGCTGTCACATTATCTGGTGGTTGGGAACGATAGACTTGGCTCATCAGGCATTACAGAATGACCAAAACAGCATTTCAGATGCTGTGCAACAGTTATGCTGTCACATTGCAAAGTCATGTTTGTTTTTATGCGCATCATCCATCGTAGTTTATGCACATGCACATTTTTCCAACTCATTTGAGCGCATATGTTTTTTATGCACATTTTTAGTGCATCTTGGCATTTCCATCCGACATATTTTTTATGCAATATCCCAAAATGCGCATAAAAATAGGCAGAACAGGGATTCAAACAGGTAAGGGGGAAAAAAGGTGAGAACATTGCATGGTTATTTGCTTTAGATGCTCATTTGTAGTTATTTTTTATTGTCCTATATGTCCAAAACTGTAATTTTTCATGGAAAAAATTAACATATTGTTGCAACATTTTACCAAAATCAACATTTAGTTAAAATCTCATGTTATAAAAGACGAAGTGCTATGCAGGATATTTAAGACAATATTGGCTGATTAGATGGCAATACTGTTTGCCACATCTCAGACCTCATATACATAAAATATTACCCATTATAGACAAAGTCATTTTAAAGTAAAGAGTAAAGGAAACACTGTACAGTACTTACTGAAACAACCAGTTCTTCATTTACCCTTAAAGTAAGTTCACAAGTACCTTGTAAGTATCCCCCCTCCCCATAAAAAACACTTTCTCACATTGGATCTATGCAAATCCCATTGGTGACCTATTTTGATCTCAAAAAGGTGAGTTCTCACTGAAAGGTGAGGAGTTTGCATCGCTGAAGAAGGAAGGAAACACCACATTTTTTAGCGGTCGTCAGTGCACCTCTTGAGCACATCCCTTCTTAGCTAGCCTCTGTTACACGTGAAATGTCTGTGTATCACAGCTGTCGCGCAACAAAAAAATGCTTCATGAAAAATAAAGCTATCTATCTATCTATCTATCTATCTATCATAGCAACCACCCAGAGCACCCTAGCAACCTCCTAGAATATCCTAGCAACCTCATAGCAATACCCTAGCAACCACCCAAAATACCTTAGCAACCGCATAGCAACACCTTAGCAACCACCCTGAGTACCCTAGAAACCGCATAGCAACACCCTAGCAACCACTCAGATTACCCTAGCAACCGCATAGCAACACCTTAGCAACCACCCCGAGTACCCTAGAAACCGCATAGCAACACCCTAGCAACCCCTCAGATTACCCTAGCAACCGCATAGCAACACCTTAGCAACCACCCCGAGTACCCTAGCAACCGCATAGCAACACCTTAGCAACCACCCTGAATACCCTAGCTACCACATAGCAACACCTTAGCAACCACCCTGAGTACCCTAGCAACCACATAGCAAATTAAAATCTATCTATCTATCCATCTATCTGTTAACCTATCCAGCTATCTATCTAGCTATTAAAACTACAATTCTAAAACTTAAACTATTTCAAGCTGAAAAGCTTCAAACTTTCTGGCTATGCTTTTTCAAGCCAACTTAAAGTTTGTCTACAAACTTTTTTATACTACATTTTGTACAATACCGCAGTATTTAGTATTTAGTATTCATTCTCAACATATACTTTTCTCTCTGTCTTCCTCTTCTGGTGGTGTTTGTCACTCGCGCATCCCAGGGTTATAGCAACTATAGTAAATTATAATAAATTACTCAATTGTAAATTTACTAAATCCATAAAAAAACATTTTTGTTACTTGAAATAAAATAAAATGTTAACTTAAAATAAAATATAAATGGCAAGGAAACATTTCTCATTTTGTGTGTGTGTGTGTGTGTTCACTGTGACAGTCAAACCCACCGAGGCAGAAATGTCAAGAGTGTCGACTGAAGTGAAGCGATTATGATTGGTGGTGTTGAATTCAGACTTTATATCTGCACTGGTTTTTGTGTTGCGTGACTGTCATTTATACCTTTAATCAAATCGTGTTGTTCCAAAACACTCTTAAATGTCAAGCAACTTTATTACAGTATCATGATGACAGAGGAGATGTTTGTGAGGATGAGTGTGTGTGGGTGAAGATGACACTGATCCTGCACATCTGCATGTTATGAATGACTAATGCTGTCTGTCTTCATTAACATTAATGTCTAAACCTCCAGAACATCAAAATATTAGACAATCTGCTCGTCTGTTCACTCAAAGAAAAATCTCAAACTACAATGCAAAGAAACTCATCAAGAGGACTCAATATGGATTACATTTTAGTCTTTCAAGAACTCAAAATGTAGCATCAGATGGTAAAATCATATTTACCTACTTTTTTTTGAAAATGCATGTTGAAAATCTGTGTATTCTAAACATTTCAAGTCAAAACTGTGAAATTAATAGTTAAATAACTGTTGAATAAGTGAAAGGATGTTACAAAAAAATCCCAACAACAAGGACTAAAGATAAACTGGTCAAAACACTTCTCCAAACAAACTTTATTTATTTGACCAACAATTCACCTACAAATAACCATGAAGCAGTCAGTTGGTCATGTTAAGTAACTCCTTTAGTCAATCCACATGACTAGAGCTGGTAAAACAGTGTGTTTCTGCCATCTAGTGGAGGAACGTGGAAAAACACCCGTCAAATTCCTGAAATACTTATTTTGAGCAAATTTAAAAGGGATAGTTAGGAAACTACATGATGTTCCAAACCTGTATGAGTTTCTTTGTTCTGCTGAACACAAAGGAAGATACTCTGGAGAAAGTTTGTAACCACATGAAGTCAATGGTGTCCCAAAACTGTTCTGAACAACCTGAGGGTGAGTAAATGATGACAGAATTTTCATTTTTGGGGTGAACTATCACTTTAAGACATTTTCCTTGCTTGACAGTTACTATGGTAACCTTATTTCAAAATACCAAACATAACCTATACTGTAAAACCGTGCTAGATTAATTTGGGGAACTTCTTGAAATTGTGTAAACAGCTTGCAGAATCGCTCATATTGTGACGGTACCATGGTACAATGATGGCATATTTAGATTTTATTATTAATAATAATAATAATAATAATCTTTTTTTTCCTAAATTTCTTTGGGGTTGAAAATATAGTATGGTAACCATGGTAAAATAATTAGGTAAAATGTCCCTTTTTCTCATTTTAGTCTCCTGACCATAGAGGTCACTAAATCTCATCACAACACATTTCTTGATTGTTTTTGCTCATTTGTGAGCAAACATTTGTGATTTATTCACCTCAGGTTTAAATGTTCAAAATTTGATCACATATGTGAATTTGTTTTATATTGGACTATCTAAATCAGATGACAGCTGGAATGAGTTTTCCCTATGGCAACTAAATTGGCATAAATTAATGCATCTTCATTCTGTACATGGTGAAATTTCTGTAAAGCTGCAGTCTGTAAGTTTTGCCTCTCTCTGTTCGAAACCTGCAATTGCAGTTATTTGTGGAATTATCATCTTTACGTGGTTTGTGAATCGGCACGGCCTCTCAGCGCGGATGAATCTAATGTTTTGAGGAGAACGTGTGGCAGTCAGTCACAGCACCAGTGAATATTTTACTTCTGAAGTCTTAGAAAATATCATCTGAACAAGTAAGTAACACGTCTGCCACTTTTGTTTTGACCAGCTGAGAAAAAAAAGCATTACAATAAATCGCAGTTCCAATGCGATTAAATCTAACGATCGCTTGGCTCATATCATGCCAAACCATGCAAATTATTATTATTGTTATACTTTGTTCTCAAATTGTTAATGTTAACAACATCAGCATTGCGTGCCTATGTGTATTTAGAGTGTATTAGTGTTATCTGTAGATTTCAATTTCTGTACAGTGTAATCTCTAACATTAATTTGTCATACCATACACCGTCATCAGAAGTTTATTTAAGTTTATATATAAGTTTTGATAAGTTTAATTATTGCAGCTGCTGTGAGAAAAGGCTATTTAATGATCCGCATATAGCCTACTAACTGGGACTCGTTCTTTATGTAAACAGATGTGAAATAATGACGCAAAGACGAATGGCGCCATGCTTGAATTTCCCACGGAAACCCACCTGAATTATAAAACATTATTACAAGCTTACCGTTGTGAATCGGGCTGAGGTTAGCAGATAGTTTTGAACGCTGGTTATGTACTTGCTCCAATTGATTTTAGATCATTTTTAACTAAGAAAAGTTACAGACTGCAGCTTTAAATGTTATATTTTAGCATATATTACCGGTCAAAAGGTTTGTGTTTTTGAACAAAGTCTCTTCTGATCTTTAAGGCTGCAATTATTTCATAATAAATACAGAAAAAACAATAATATTGTGTAATATTTTTTACAATTTAAAATTATGTTTTTTTATTTTAATATACTTTAAAATATAATTTATTTCTGCGATCAAAGCTGAATTTTCAGCATCATTTCTCCAGTCTTCAGTGTCACATGATCCTTCAGAAATCATTCTAATATGATGATTTGATGCTCAGTTATTTTTTTTGGACCCCGTGATGCTTTTTTCAGGATTCATTGATGAATAAAAGGTTAAAAAGAACAGCATTTATTTAAAATATAATCTTTTCTAACAATATAAATTTTAACTATCACTTTTTATCAATTTCACACATCCGTGCTGAATAAAAGTATTAATTTCTTTCAAAAAAAGAAAGAAAACAAATTACTGACCCCAAACTTTTGAACAATATTGTATATTATATTTCTATTTTAAATAAATGCTGATATTTTTTTTTACTTTTTACTCATCAAAGAATCCTGAAAAAATTATCACAGGTTATTAATATTATATATTATAATATTAAGCAGTACAACTGTTTCCAACATTGATAATAAATCATCATATCAGAATGATTTCTGAGGGATCACGTGACACTGAAGACTGGAGTAATGATGCTGAAAATTCAGCTTTGCATCACAGAAATAAATTATATTTTAAAGTATATTAAAATAGAAAACCCTCATTTTAAATTGTAATAATATTTCACAATATTATTGTTTTTTCTGTATTTATTATGCAATAAATGCAGCCGTAAAGAGCATAAAGAGACTTTGTTCAAAAACATTACAAATAGTAATGTTTCCAAACTTTTGACCAGTAGTGTGTTACAGTAAATGTTTCTTACCCTACATTTTAAAGGGTTTTTTATTCTATATGAATATCAGTGCAAAAACAATACACCTTAAAATGACTATTAAATAGATGGACTATCAAACTAGCTGAATAGTAAAACTGTTATGATGTGCTTCATTTTCAATACGATCAAATCCACAAACACAACGACCACCGAAGCCCCGAGGCCACGTTAATGTCTTTATTTTTTAATATCTACTTCATACCAATATTCAAGAATTCTTGAAGGGAAAAAAATGAATGTCACAGAGTAGTTCACAAAATAAAGATTCTCTTGCACCGTTATATTTTACACATTCTGATAATGAAAAAATAAATCAACATGTGGTGTACCGTACGAAACGAAGGTAGTTGAAGAAATAAAAGAAAAGAAACAGACTCACCGAACCCTTGACTCTCTACATGTGGCACAAACATCAAATTATGTACATATCCTCCTGAGATTTTAGAGTTTTGCGTGTTGACCGGTTCACACTAGACCTGGTCTGGTGGTTTTTATGTCTTTATACCGGTCGGATCTGAAGATGAAGATTGTACAAACGGACCCTGATCAAAACTGGTCCCTTCAGACCAGGGTTTATAACACACTTACTGTACATACAGTGCACATCTGATGCACTAAAGTACCGATTCTCTGATAATATTGTCATTTAATAAAGTCTGGAACAGGAACGAAACATGTCACAGCATTGACAGCTTTGGTGAATCCATCACTTTTATATTGCTCTGATATTTACAGAAACACACACTCACGCACACAAACAAACAGACGCTCACGTAACACTGACAACAGTTTGTGCGGGTGAAACCAATCACCAGAAGATCTGCACCAGATAAGCCAAAAACACGTCGTCCTGTCGGTTAGAAGTGAATAGACTCGCAAGAAATGCGTCTGAATATCCTGGTGAATTACAATCGTCTTTTCCGCTAGTGTCCGCTGGCGTCCGGGGTGGAGGAGGAGGACGCTGGTGTGGATGGTGTGGACGCTCTGGAGGTGTTGGAGGTTTTCTCCAGGCCGGGACTGGGGACGGGGCCGCTCTCGGGGGCTTTGGCCAGGATGCGTGCGCTCAGGGCGGACATGGGTTTGGGCTGCGTCTGGAGCCCCGGGCTGCAGATGAGATGATGTCGCTCCCAGTCCTTGTGCTGACAGAAGGAGCCGCAGTATCGCGCCGCGTTACAGCCGCTGCACGTCTCGCTCGCCTTACGACCGCAGTTCCAACAGCACTGACAACCACACAGACACATGACTTATGGTCATTATTACAATATAAATATATAAACATTACGATATTAAATTCACACTTTTATAAATACCATTATTCTGCAAAAAGGCATTAAATTGATTTAAAGACATATATTATTTATTTGATCTTTTATATTTACTTGATCTTATATATATATATATAAATAGTATTTATTTGATCATATATGTATATATAGTATTTATTTAATCTTTTATATAGTATATATAGTATTTACTTGATCTTAGTTATATATATAGTATTTATTTGATCATATATGTATAGTATTTATTTAATCTCTTATGTAGTATATATAGTATTTACTTGATCTTAGTTATATATATAGTATTTATTTGATCATATATGTATAGTATTTATTTAATCTCTTTTGTAGTATATATAGTATTTACTTGATCTTATATATATAGTATTTATTTGATCATATATGTACATATAGTATTTATTTAATCTTTTATATATTATATATAGTATTTATTTGATCATATATATATATATATATATATATATATATATATAGTATTTTTTGATCATATATATATAGTATTTACTTGATCTTATGTATATAGTTTTTAATTATATCATATATACATATATATATATATTATATATATGTATATATTATATATATATATATATATATATATATATATATATATATATATATATATATATATATATATATATATATATATATATATATATATATATATATATATATATATATATATATATATAGTATTTATTTTATCTTGTTTCTTGAGTAGCAAATAATCATATTAGAATGATTTCTGAATGATCATTTGAATACTGAATACTGGAGTAATGATGCTGAAAATTCAGCTTTTCATCAACAAAATAAATTACACTTTACTATATATTCACATAGAAAACTGCTATTTTAAATCATAATAATATTTCACATTTTTTTTATGTATTTTTGATCAAATAAATGCAGCTTTGGTGTGCAGAAGAGACTTCTTTATTAAAAAACATTAAAAAAAAACAAATATTTGAACAGTAGTCTATAATACTGTAATTTAATATTTTATAAAATACTATAATGTTTGTAAATTTAATATATGCCCGCTAATAGTGATATTTTTTATTTTAGCACCAAATTTTGATTTGAAATTGTATACCAGCAGGTTTGTGTGGGTGGTAATAGTTCAGTGTTGATTTGGTCAGGCAAACAGCACTAATGTTTGTATTATAATGAGCCTCATTTGCATAGAAAAGCCTGACCCAGTTTAAATATTCATGATGCATTGCTGGTTTATTAGGTTGCTCGGTGAATTTAGAAAGGTTCAGCGTGAACCTCACCTCACTGGAGTCCTCCTGCTCGTTGATGACCTGTATGGCGTCTTCGGTGGCTTTCCTCTTGGCCTCAGCGAGGGTTTTCTCCATCTTGGCTCTCTCGGCTGTGATCATCTCGAAAGCTTTCTGTTCGGCCTCGGCGACGGCCTTCTGCACCTCGTCCATCGCTTGCCTCTTCACCTCGTTCACCGCTTCCTCTGCAGAAGATCGGATGAGAACAAAACTTGAGCTGAATAATAAACTTCTGTAGAGAATTTGAATGTTCGATGAGTTTCATGCATTGCATTTTCTTGTAAATTTATCAATATTGAACAAAGAGCTCGTTTCATTTCTGAAAGTGTGATTAATGAGACAGGAGACTGAGGAACAGGTGGTAGGGGAGAAAACAGGTTTCCCAGGGTGCATCTGGGTTGTCGCCCTTACCGGCTTTCCTCCATATCTCATCAGGCACGTAGCCAGAGCTGGAGCGCAGGGGAAGATCCCTCTGAGAGTCTGTGTGAGAGAAAAACAAAGATATTAGGAGCAAATTACCATCAAAACCATGCAGGAGGAACAGATATGGAAGCACGAGAGAGGACGGGCCGCTTCGTGATTCTTGGGCAGCGTTTGGTCACAGATGGCGTTGAGAAACACAGCCAGATATCAGCGTTTGAGACGACATTCCCTCAGATTGGACCCAAATACACAACACCTGCTCGATCAGCAGGCTCACACACACACAAATACTCTTATATAGAGACGCACACACACACACACATGACTTTGTTAGGAGAGGATGAGTTACTAGGTGATGTTAGTACTGTAGTTAACCACACCACCACTAGGGGGAAGTTGATTTAAACTCTGAAAAATGAGCTTAAATTTAAATGCATCTCTCAAAGTCTGGTTGTGCTTTCTAAATGAGCCCCTGATTATGCCTTTTTTGATAATGTCTTTTTGTTATTTTAGTAATATTTATAAAAAATAGGTGCATTTTCTTAAAGAAAATATGTGTTATTACTAAATAAAATTATTAAAACATTTTCATTTATTAAAATAAAGCTGAAATGTTATAAGCTAAATAAATATTAGATAAAAAATAAATAGATAAAAAAAATAAAAATGAAAAAATTTTAGTAATATTTATAAACCTTTTTTTTTTTTTTTTTAGTTTAAGTTTAAGTTTTGGTAATGTTATGTGCTTTCATCTTTTTTATTAGTTTTTCTTTCTTTTTTTCAATATTAATATTTAGGTTTAATTTATTTTTATTTCAGGTTTAGCTTTAGTTCAGTTTTATTTTTTATTCATTCCAGGTAATAATTATAGTGCTTCAACTTATTTCAGTTATTTTTTTCAATCAATTAAAGTTTAATGTTTTTCCATTTATATTTATATTATTTTATTCAGCTTTATTTCAACTTAACATTTTTTTTTAAATAGTTTTAGTTAACAGCAATCTTTTTTTGCTTATATATATATATATATATATATATATACATATATATATACATACATATACATACATATACATACATATATATATATAATTTGTCTCATATTTGATGAAGTCTACATCCTTTTCTTGTTTATGAAGCTCAAATATATTAGTGTATTGGAGTGTGTATTGTAATTGGAGGATATATATATATATATATATATATTTATCCTCCAATTCTGCAATATGAGCTTAAATTTAATTGCATCTCTTGAAGTCTGGCAGTGACAGTGAAGCTCAGTGACAAAATGGGGCCAAAGTTCAAACAGTTTGTGCTTGAAATGATTCTGGACACTAAACGACTCACCTGTGTTGATTCCCTCTGCTGACAGAGGGCTGTGTGTCTTGGAGAAGGGAATATTCCCTGATGTCGTCCCGTTCTTGCGTCCGTCGTCGTGTGGATTCGAGCGTCGTCGCCAGTAATTAAGTTCCTCGCGGTCCGACTCCTGACAGCGCCGCAGAACGCTCACCGAACGCCGCGTTTTCTCCACCATGTCCACAATGCAATTCAACACCTGCAACCAGAGATGACAGAAAAACTTAGTACACATGAAATTTAGTATGTATGTCATAAATTCATATATATATATAAATCTGATGATGAAATAGTTCAGTTTAAATGATATACATTTTGCACTAAAGAATGAGATGTGTTTGCATTACAATAATGAGTTTCGTTGGAGAAAGTTCTTAATTTTCACAATTTTACAATGCAAAAACACTAAAAATAGGAAAAATCAGTAATTAAAATTATTAAAACATTTTCATTTATTGAAATAAAGATGAAATATTATAAGCTGAATAAATATTAGATACAAAAATATTAAACAAACATAAAATACATTTAATTATGGAAGAGGATTAGGGCCAAGCAATAATAAAAATAAAACCATCTCGAGATTAAAGTTGTTAAATTTTGAGAAAAAAGTCGAAATAAAATGTTGAGAATAAACTCATTAAATCACGAGAAAAAATCTTGTTAAATTTCGAGAAAAAAGTCAAGATAAAATGTTGAGAATAAATTATGAGAAAATTGTCATTAAATTACAAGAACAAATTCGTTAAATTACAAATTTGTTCTCATAATCTAAAGACTTTTTACTTGTAATTTAACGAGTTTATTCTCAACATTTTATCTCGACTTTTTTCTCGAAATTTAACAACTTTAATCTGGAGATGGTTTCATTTTTTTATTATTGCTTGGCCCTAATCCTCTTCCGTATTTAATTACTAAAAAGAAAATATAAATAAATTACAGCTAAATAGAAATATTAAAACAAAAATAAATAAAAAAAATATGACAAAATCTTAAAAATCACGTAAAACTGAAAATTAAAACCTAAAAATAAAAGCTTAAAAATATTAATAAATATCATAATAGAAAAAAAATAAATAAATACAATTTCTTATTTTATTCTTGATTTTCAAGTGAAATACACTGAGATTTGTGAGATTCACTGTCTAATATCCCTACTGTACCGTGGTATCAGCACAGTATTTTTTGTAAGAATCATTAATAAATCCATTCTCACATGATCCAGATGTCTCCATTCTTCAGCCCACTCTCTCTCCGTCAGTCTGTGGTCAACAGGTTCCTCACGGTAGCCTCCGTTACTGCCTGAAAATGGCAACAAAAACATGTCAGAAATTCACGAGAAGTTTAAAAGTAACCTTACACTCAAGCTGCCGTCGGTCAGCACCTGGCAGCCGCGGCCTGTCCTTCAGCTCCCTCAGCTCCAGGATCCGGTGTGGTTCTCTGTACAGCTGAGGTGTGCTGATGTCATCCAGAGCGTAGTGCTGCAGAGGGGGCGGAGTCGGGTGGATCTGGGTGGGGAGCTGGAGCGGGTGGGCGGGGCTGTGTCTGGGGGCGGGGCTAATGGTGCAGATTCGTTTGGCAGGAGGCTCCAGGGAGGCGGGAGGCCGCTCGTGAAAGCCATTCTCTTTACTTCTGGAGTGAATAATAACAAAATAACAAATCACTTAGAAAAGCACCATGGTTTTTGGACCTGTACTATGACAATTCTGAAGAACCCTACAGTAAATACCATGATATATGTATATGGTAACCATTCAGATCCATGTCATATATCAAAGCACAATGGTAAATAATCCTCATAACACACTGAAAAAACTCAAATTGGTGTAGGATTTACTTTAGAACTATTTTCACAGAAATTGCTAGTATTTCACAAAAGAAATGGAAAGTAGCACAACATTTTGAAGTAGAAAGACTGAAATAGTATGTTTATGTTTTTTATTTAACATTTATTCAGCTTATAACGATTCAGCTTAATTTCAATCACTGAAAATGTTTTAATAATTTTGGTTAGTAATAACACTGATTTGCTTTTGATTAAGCCTATTTTTAGTGTTTTTGCATTGTAAAATTATGAAAATTAAGAACATTCGCCAATGAAACTCATTATTGTAATGCAGAAAAATCTCATACTACAATAAAGACAAAATAAGTTCGAAAAATGCACATAAAAAAAAGTATACCATGTTTATGGACATACATATTCACATTTTCTTATGTGCAATGGCATAAAATGTTTTTTTGGTCATGGTACCATGGAAATACCATGCTTTTTGGATATTTTTGTCACAGTAATATCATGGTATTTTTTGAGGCACCATTAGTATATATATATATATATATATATATATATATATATATATATATATGCAATAAAATACTATTTCGGTCTTTCTACTTCTATTACTTTAATGTCTTACTTGCCATTAATTGTGAAATTTACTATCATTTTCTGAGCAAAAATTGTTTCTACACCGAATTTTTTTCACTTACTAAAATCACCACGGTCATTCAATATTTTTTGGACATTATACCACCATGTAAATGTTCACATGTACAATAGGATAAAATGTTTTTTTTTTGGTCATGGTACCATGGAAATACCATGTTTTTTGTCACAGTAATATCATGGTATTTTTTGAGATACCTTGCGGTACTAATACAAACATCATGGCATGTGAATAGCCATATATATTAATGTATAATGTTATCTGATACCTAACTTAAAAAAGAAGGTTTTTAGAAGTTGTAAATAAAGAAGAAAAGACGTTTTACAATAAAATACTATTTCAGTCTTTCAACTTTAAATTTTCATGCTGAATTCAATGTCTTACTTGCCATTAATTGTGAAATTTACTAGCGATTTCTGAGGAAAAAATGTTTTCTACACCAAAATGTTTTTCACTTACAAAAATCACTGCGGTCATTCCATGTTTTTTGGACATTATACCATGTTTTTAGTTCATGTCACTGTAATATCATGGTAGTTTTGAGGTGCTAATGTAAACATCATGGCATGTGAATAAACATATATATGAGCATGTGTGCATGTGCTCATACCGGTTAGGACTGTGCCGTTTGCTGCTGTCATTGGGCTCCAGCAGGAGTTCGGAGGAGTCGGCCGGTGACGGGACGGTGGTGCTGAGCAGGAGGTGTTCGTGCTGGGACAGATACTGCGCTGGAGTCTGTTTGGCGGCCCGAGCGCAGTGCAGCAGCTCCCTCTGCAGTAAGGGCAGGTTGGCCTATGTGGAGGACACAAATATCACTGCATAACAAGCATCAACTAAATGGAAAATTGCTAGTAATCAAACCCACTTTGTAAGCAAGTGGTCTAAACTGATCAATGACCGCCACATTTTTTGCATTTTTCCTGATAAGAGTGGAGATAAAGGTCAAAAAGATTTCTTCCTCGACAGACTCAGAGGAGCCACGGCTCACATGAGAACTCAAAGCAGCCTTCGCCTGAGGCATCTGCTCAGCGTCATTGCATGTTCTGCTCACTATTACAGCTCCAGACCGCCATTTTCACCAACATCTCATCAAAATAGTCCATAAATCGTTCATGCAAAAACACTTCAGCCGCAGGAGGATGGAAATGAGGAAGAGAAACAATCGCCAAGATGAAACAAAACAGACTCGGCGCTCCATTTCTTATATGTTGAGCATGTGAGTTTGATTACTAATGTGAGCATATGAAGAATATCAGACTGTTAAACCATCTGGCAAACACAAGGGGAAAATACTGTAACCATAAATTAATGTACACATCTCTCTCTCTCAGGCCGTGACACATCAAGCACACGTCAAAGAAGTAGCGGCGACAAAATCTGACACCGCAAAGACTACAGGCGACTGTTAAAGACTACAGGCGATGACAGATACTTATTTTGAATAAGTAATTACTTCACAAGTGTTCTATCTAGTATGAATGTGTGTAGTATGACTGTAATCTGCCTTTACAAAAAAGTATTATGCTTCAAGTTCATTTTATTAAGTATACTTAAGTAATGTTCGAGTACATTTTTTTTTTGCTATTTTGTGTTTATTTTGATCTTTCATTTCAGTACAATCACAACACAATATATTTCAGTTTACATAATGCTCATTACGATCACAAAATGTTTTATCAAATGCAGTTATGAACAATTACTTGCTGTGTTTTAGTATGATTTGTACTTTAGGTTTGTTCGATTATTTCAAAATATAATTTCTTTTCCTTTTTTACAATTATTTATAAGTAAAAAAAAAACAAAAAACAACAAAAAAAAAAACAACAAGGGCAAAAAAAATAAAATAAATAAAAATAAAGAAATAAAGAAAAATAAAAATATAAACTATATACATCCAGGGAAAGAACATGTTTCTTAGTTAAACTCAATCCTTAACAACCTCAGGTGACTTATTCTATTCTCAAATGACTTATGGTAATGATTATTACATACGTATACAAACATATATTATTAACATATACATTATATATTAATCTTGATCTATTTAAGTATAGAAGCAAAATCTGATCTTCTTTCGGATACATATGCAACCCAATTCCTCCACTTTTCTAGAAAAACATCTCTCTTTAAGTTAACAAAAAAGGTAATCTTTTCCATCATATAAATTTCAATGGTCACATCTATCCAGTCATCTAATGTCGGTCTCTCTTGTTGCAGCCATTTGCGAGTGATTGCCTTCTTACTGGCTGCTAAGAGGACGCCCATCAGATATTTGTTATCCACTGCAATAGTTTCTAAGCTAGCACAACCAAAATACAGTAGTTTGAATTCTAGAGGTATGTCTCTTCTAAAAATATGTTCAAGAGCATCCTGTAATTCTTTCCAATATTCCTGAATATGTAGGCATTCCCAAAATATATGATAATGATTTGCTTCATTGCATCCACAGTTTCGCCAACATTTTGAAGTGTTGTTATTGTATTTGGCTGTTTGTATTGGTGTTATAAAATATCTAATAATGTTTTTCCAACAATACTCCTTCCAATTTAGTGACCTAGTTGATTTCCACTGAAATTTCCATACAGTTGACCATTCTTCATCAGAAAAAAAATACTCCACTTTCTGTCATCCATTTCTTTTTTATATAATTTGTAGAGTGTTTTTTCATATTTATTAAGCTCTTGTATATCTGAGAGACTATCTTATATCTAATACCTGATGTATATGCTTTTTTAAGCAATTCTATTAGTGGATTAAGATTATCTTTAAGTTTCCCTTTTATTTTTTTATCATAATAACTTCGAGCCTGAAGATATCTGTAAAAATCCTGATTTTCTAATGAGATCTTTTCCTTCAATACCTGAAAACTTAGGATTACACCTTTCTCAATGATTGTGCAAAAAGAAGTTATTCCCTTATTTGTCCACAACTTGAATCTATTATCCGACTGATTTGGAGTGAAGTCTGAATCATAAGCAATCCATTTAAAAATGGAAGTATATTCCAATAATTTAAATTCTTTTATCACAGATGCCCAAACATTTAAAGTAAGCTTTGTCCATGGGTCTTCTAGTGTATCTATATATTGTCTTAAATTATTATCTGCTAATATTGCTTGTACAGGGATATTCTTTGTAGTATAGTTTTCCATATCCTTCCAAGGAGCATTATAATGTGGGTCACACCAATTCACCACTGTCCTAATTTGCGCTGCTGTATAATAATCTTTTAATGAGGGAAGAGCCCACCCTCCTTTATCCTTTGGAAGCTGCAATGTTTTAAAGCGTACTCTGGGCTTTTTCCCTTGCCAAATAAAACGTGAAAGCAATTTATCCCACTCTATGAATTGTTTTCCGGTTATTTCTACAGGTAGGCATTGGAATAGGTAAAGATATTTTGGTAATACATTCATTTTAATTGCTTCAATCCTTGAGCTAAAACTAAAAAAGGGAATTAGATTCCATCTGGCTAAATCTTCTCTGATTTTTACAGTTAGTGGATCAAAATTCTTTCTTTGTAATTTTTCTATATTTTTCGTCAAATGGATACCTAAATATTTAAATGACTTTGTATGCCATTTTAACAAATATGTATTTTTTATATTTACAGGGGGATTATAATTATATGAAATTATTTCCGTTTTATCAATATTTAATTTATATCCAGAAAGAGGGCCAGAACTCTGAAGTTGTTTCATTAGTTGAGGCAAAGACTTGGTTGGATCTCCAAGATAAATCAGTATATCATCTGCATAGCAGGCTATTTTGTGTTCCACTCCTTTTATACTGATACCTTGAATTGTTTTATCCTGTCTGATGCTTTGTACTAAGGGTTCTAAATATAGTGCAAATAGTTGAGGTGACCATGGACATCCTTGTCTAGTGCCCCTTTCCAATGTAAATGATTTTGATAAATAACCATTAATCTTTATTTTTGCAGTTGGTGTATCATAGAGTGCCTGTATGCTTCTAATTATATCTTTGTGAAAGCCAAATTTATGTAGAACCTTATAGAGATAAGTCCAATTGACTGAATCAAAGGCTTTTTCAGCATCTAGACTTAGAATCATTGATTTTAATTTATTTTTCTTGATATAATTCATAACTTGCAGTGTACGCCTAATATTATCCTGTGTCTGCCTCTGACGGATAAAACCTGATTGATCTTGATTTATTAGGTTAGGTAAGAATTCCTCCATCCTTCTGGACATAATTGATGTAAAAAGTCTATAATCGACATTCAATATTGATAAAGGTCTATACGATCCACATTCTAGCTTATCTTTGCCTTCTTTTGGAATAATAGATATAACTGCATCCTTCCAGGATGGAGGAGCTATTGCATTCTTTAAAACCCAATTAAAAGTGCGGACCAGAATAGGTATTAATTCCTTTTGGAATACTTTATACCATTCTCCAGTAAATCCGTCCGGTCCTGGAGATTTATTAGATTTTAGTTTAGTAATAGCCCCTTTTACTTCATTTGCTGTTATTTCTGCTATCAGTGTTTTATTTTGCTCATCAGTAAGGGTAGGTAACTCTAATGTATCTAAAAAACAATCAATCTCCTGGTTTCTATCTTCAGGCATTTTAGAATATAATTTTTTATAATACCTTTCAAAAGTATCGTGAATATTTCCTTGTTTGGTTTGTATTGTATTGGTAATAGGATCCTTGACTTTGTATATAGTTTGATCTGCTTGTTGTTTTTTTAATTTCCATGCCAATATTTTCATAAATTTAGATCCATTCTCGTAATATTTTTGCTTAGAAAACATAATTTTTTTCTCTATTTCTTGAGTATACAGCATATTAATTTCGTTTCTTGTTTTCTTTATTTGTTCTAGTATTTTTGGGGTTTGCTTGTCCTTATGTTCTTTTTCTAATAAATTTAATAGATGCTGTAATTTTTTTAATTCCTGTTGTCGAGTTTTCTTTTTAAGTGAGGCTAGTGCTATAATTTTACCTCTTAGTACTGCCTTTGCAGCATCCCACAGTATGGGGGGTGTGACCTCTTCATTATCATTAGTTTCTAAATAAGAATGAATCTCATTTTTAATACATATTTTAAAAGAAGGATCATTAAGAAGATTCGAATTAAGTTTCCACAAAGTATCCTTAGATTTATTATCTAGTTTTACTGTTAGGTAGATTGGGGCATGATCACTAATATCTATCGTTCCAATATCACAGCTTGTCACCCTGGTCCTATCTCTATTAAACATGAGGTAATAGTCTATCCTGGTGTAGACATTATGTGGAGGAGAAAAATGTGTATAATCCTTAGTATTCGGGTATAGATCTCTCCATACATCAATTATGCCAATATCATTCATCAATGTGTTAATTTTCCGATGGATGTCGAGTACATTTTTAAGTATATTTATGTAGTAAGTATACTAATATCAATGTACTAGTAGTATACTTGTAAGTGTACTATTTCAATACTGCTTAGGACTAAATTGGCCCACTTTTTAGTATATAAAGTATACATTTAAGTGTAACTTTAACTAGTTCACAACTTTATAAGACAGTATGTAAAACTATGTATGTAATAAGCTACTCAATCAAAAGAGTAAACACAACTACAAGCCAAGTGTACTTAAAATAATTATACTTTTAATTATATCTTGTTCAAAAGATTGAGTACACAGTGTTAAATCAACTCTGCTCAAAGTACATATGGTCCCTCTCTATAGTGTTAAAGTAACACTGAAGCAGAGTTAAAGTTAATGAGATAATTAAGTAATGATTGTGCATTAGTGATGAACGCCTGCTGTTAACAAGCAGAATCACTGAAGAGAAACACAAGAACTACAACTAACAGTCTTAGATGAACTCAACTGAAGATAAAAGTCATTAAATCTCTCAAGATCTGATTAAACAACTCCACTAACAGCATATTATCTCATTAACTTTAACTGTGCTTCAGTGTTATTTTAACTCTATATAGAGAGGGACCATATGTTCTCTGAGCAGAGTTGATTTAACTCTGGGGATTTTAGTAGGCCAAATATACTTGCACTTTTCTGTCAGTACAAGTTAAGTATACTTAAGTGCAATTTTAAGTATATACTTTCTTATTTTCATTTTTAAAGAAGTATACTAATGAATAAACTTCATTTTCGTAATGGTGGACACACTACATTCGCCATGTTGCCCTTATCATGTGACCTATCAGTTTTGACGCTTCACTGCCATTCATAAACTCTCTCCCATGGCCTCATGGGATAGTAAAGTGTCCATCATATGCACACTTCAGAATATCACCTGAAGTAGGGGAATTTTTCTGGAACATACTTCTTTTGTCACATACTGTTTTTCGCCTAGCATATAGTATGTGATTTGGGATTCAGCCCAAGACTAGGATGCTTGATAATTTCAATGAACCAGTTTGATAAAATGATTTTATTAAATAAAACATAAATACATGCATGAGGTATTGCTTTGCTTTGTATTAAATGATATAAATGGTTCTGATTTTAGTTGTATTTGTCATATTTACTGATGCTATCACAATCACAAAATAATTTAGTACTGATGATAATCATAACATTTCTGTTTTCACAGAATATATTAAACATGATGGTCTGGAATGCTTTAAAATGTTTTTTAAACCCAGAACAAGAATCCCTATTTTTTATTATTACAAGTACGACAAACATCTCTGTTCATGATTAACTTCCTGCTCTCACATATGCCTCCTGTCATTCATGTTCTCTTGTTTTGCGCCGGCAAATATTCCCGGACAACTGTGTCAACCGCTGCCGAGCTCCATATGCTGCGCAGGCCCCGTAAAAACAACCTGCAACGGTTTATAGTCGTGTTTCACACTTCCGACTGCCTGGAATTCTCGGAAGTCTCAGTCTCCTCCATAAATTACCAAAGGAAATATTAGATACCTTACACTTTCTCTGTTAATCATCCATGGTATTTGAAAAACGTCGAATTCAAGCAGCTTTGCATGTTTTATCCTATAAACAGTTTTAATATCCCAGCTAACAGGGAACGATCTCTGAACTTTGCCTAACATTCAAGCAACGTTTTCTCAAAGTTCTTCCAGAACATTTGTTTTCTGGTAAGTTATCTTGTCTTTAATAATGTTTCCTTAACATTCACATAACTTGGTTTTTGAAACATTTAACTCTTTAAAACTCGAAATCGGGTCTCCCCAAACTGTTAGTTAATGATCATCCTAAGATGATCCTTCTGTCCGAAATCAGGTGCCTTCATGCACGAACGATGCCTTACAAGTCATTGCCTGATAGGGCAGCGAGGCAGCAAGTCAGCTGCCTAGGTTTTCGGATGCAGCCAATGGGATCGCTTGGGGTCCTAATGGAGACCAGATTTCGTGAGAGTGACCCAATTTTTCACTGGTCTCAAACTCAATTCCTGGAGGACCACAGCTCTGCATAGTTTTGCTCCAACCCTAATCAAACACACCTGATCCAGCTAATCAAGTCTTCAGGATTACTAGAAACATCCAAACAGGTGTGAGTTGGAGCTGTGGCCCTTTAGGAATTGAGTTTGAGACCACTGATGTACTGTAATATGTCAAAAAAAATCATAAAGCTCAGACAGTCATGTGTCATATGTCATTTGAAAGGTCTTATGGAGTAGTATACAACAAGCAAAATTGTTTTGGACTTAAACTTGAGTTTTTGTACGCAAGAAAACAACTCTAAAAATGCCTTCAGAGCTTAAAGGGGTTAAAAAACTTAAGAGAACATTCAGAAACAAGCACAACTACTCTTTTACTGGCCATTTACCTTTAAGAATGGTATGACGAACGGCCTCAAGGGGAAGTTTGTGGCTTCTTGCAGTCTGGAGTGAAACTCTTCAATGGTGACAGTGGAATTCTGTGGGAAAAAAGATGCTTTTTAACCCCTTCCACATACGATCAAACTCTGCTCATGCAGACATGTGTGTTATAGACGTACCACCAACGCGAGCACCAGGTTTCGGACGCTCTCTCCGATCTCGGGCGAGATGTCGTTGCCGAACTGCTGCAGCGTGGTGAGGAAGCGCTTGAGTTTGCTCAGCTGCCGCGCGCCGCAGGTGGCTGGAAGCTGCTGATTGGCCAGCGAAGAGGAAGATGATGATGACGGCCCGTTGCTGTAGCGCTGAGGTGGCGAGGGAACGGCGTTGAGCATCGGCGGGGAATGACTGATCCCATTGGTCACTGCACAAACAGGGAATGTGGTTAGGCTTGTGATAATGTTAGCAATGATCGGAAAACGCATTATTTATATACTATGCTTATTTTAAATTAGACTTTATATTATGTTTTTAGTTTTTATTTTAGTTTAAGGTTTTTATTACTATTTAGGTTTAAGTTTTGGGTAATTTTTTTCAGTTTTAACGTTTTGAGTATGTACTAAGATTGTACATTAGTATCGTGACATCCTATCACACATACACAAAGGTCATTGTCACATGCTGCTTGTGTAACACCGTTACTGACAATCCTCATTTTGGCTGCGTAAGATTCTCCAGCTTTGTTGTTGTTGAGCTGTTAAAGCTCCGCCCTCTTCTGGCAGCTCATTTGCATTTAAAGGGACACACACAAAAATGGCGTGTTTTTGCTCACACCCAAATAGGGGCAAATTTGACAAGCTGTAATAAATGATCTGTGAGGGATTTTGAGATGAAACTTCACACACAAATTCCGGAGACACCAGAGACTTCCATTACATCTTGTGAAATTATAGGTCCCCTTAATAAACTTTAAGTGGACTTGTCAAAATCTTGTCTCCTTTATCATTAGGGGTGGATATTATGGAACATTTCTCAGTATATACGGCCTACTAAAAATAGTACACGGAACAAAATGTATGATTCCACAATTAAAATTTTAGAAAACTAGTATGCCACATTGTTGTCACATGGCTAATCACTTCTGGTTTATTCATCACTCTGGGAATGGAAGGTCAAGTGAAGCACATAGCATACTACACACTGCATACTGCAAATTTGGAAATGCAATAAGTTTTTCAGTTATTCCATTCATGCTGAAAATTCAAATACTAAAAGTAGCATGGTATGCCAATGTCACATACTATATAGTACAGATAGCATGCAGGTTTGAATGAGTCTCACATGCTGTGGTGGAGAACGCTGCCGGACGAGGTCCGCTGGGGTTGATGGAGGGCAGAGGGGGCATGACGGAGACGGTTGGTCTGGAATGAGTCTTTCCATCCACTGGGGATCCGGGCATGGCAGGAACGTTCTTCTCTGAGCTGTCTGAAAACCAGAGCCAGAGACGATGAGCTGGAGATTGACACATCACTTATTTTCTTTGCAATCAAGAAGGTTCCTGTTTGTTCATGTCAAGATTTCCATTAAAATCCAATAAGAACATCTCTGATCTCATTTGGACTGACATAAAAGAAAGAACTCGATCCTCTCATTTCTTAACCATTTCCATCTTGCACAGGCACCAAAAGTTCATCGTCTCTACAATCATTAACAGAAAAGCACAAATGCAAACGACTGAATTTGGATATTCCTAAGCACACAGTGTGTCTCGTGCATTGATATGCAATTGATGCATTGATATGCAATTCATGTTTAAAGAGACCTCGACAATCCAATTGAGCCCAAACCTCTAAAAGTGGCACACATTTCTAATCTTAACCCTCACAACCATACTAAACCCATCATCATCTCCTTTCTGGTGCACACCAGATGTTTTCTGCCCTTGTTTAAGAACCGTGGAGTCCCGGCAGCTGAAGTGCAAATGAACCAGGTTTTGTCCTCGGGAAAGAAAGGGTGATCATTGAGGCCGCTTAAGAATGGAGAATCGGGCCATTTCACGCTTGCTAACTAGGCTTCACAAAAGCCGTCAAGGGCTAAACGCATACTTTCTGCTTTTGAATGGACCACCAGGCCCAAAAGTCGTAGATCAGAGGTGCTGTTGTTCTAAAAGAGCCGTGAGAGAAGCTATCGGCCTCATTTCGAGTATATCAGACCGCGGAAGACGCTTTTACAAAGGCGGCTAATAGACCTACACAGATCGAGTTGTCAAAGGTCATGAAACGCTTCTTACCAGACGACTTTTCATAGGCGGACGGGGCTTCTCCGGGTGAAAAGCGTGTTTTGTTTAATGTTTATTCATGGGAAACTAATGCAGTGAATGCGTTTCTCCATGAGGGATTACGCCGTATAGTTTTTAAATGGGCCTCTCCACTTAACAATGAAAAGTAAGGCGGCTTTTAATGGGATTGTTATAGCGCTCCATTTGTACGTTTCATTGCAGTGGCGATACACAGACGACATATTGAAGGAGTCCGACACGTAGCAGAAGAGTTGCCCAATTGTCAAGAAATCCTTTAAAATGTTGTGTCAGATATGTTTAATATGCTATTATGTTGATTATTTAGTGCCGTCAAATCGATTAATCACGATTAATCGCATCTAACATAAAAGTTTGTTTATATAATATATAACAGACATGCACACACACATAATACATAATATATATACATGCAGTCATGCACATATATTAAATAAACACCAACTTTTACTTTAGATATGATTAATCATGATTAATCGATTTGACAACCCTAGTTTATATACTTATATACTATACTACTGTAAAATATATGTTTGAGTAGTGCATTAAATTATAAAAAAATAAAATCACTAAAAATATATATATAAAATAGAAATAAAACCACATTTCTGTGTGAAAATGGGAAAAAAGCAATGATAATTTGCATTCTAAATGACAATTGCATTGTATTGTGTTTTTTAAAATGAATCTCATATAAAAGAAGATCTCATATCAAATCTAAGCAATTATATTTTGCATAAAGAAAATAAACTGTTACATTGTATTCTGCATTTCAGGCGCATTGCATTTACTGAAATTAATCTCATATAAACAAAGAAATATGACAAATGTTGACATGCTTCAAATCAGTGGAAAATCATCAATTCTTTTTTGCATGAAGAAAATAAAATACAGTTGTAATCTGTAGTTTAAGCTTGTTTCATTTATTGCACTGAATGTCATTCTCTTTTAAATGTGCTTTTATTGTGACCGTGAGCCTCAGAATCATCATCTTAATGCACTAATCGAAAGTGCCGCAGTCACAGGTGTGACACACTTTTGCACGGACACATAGACAAATCTTGTGGTTTGTGAGCGCACCTGAGCCCCGCTCCGGGTCCTTCAGGCTGCCCCTCTTAATGCCTGACTGAAAAATCATATGCCATCTTTTTTTTTCCTTCTATGTACACCTGTTTCCTTCCTAGGAGGCAGGAAGTGGGAACGCGGGAAGGACTGGGAGAAACAGGAAGCCCAGCCATTTGGGTTTGTGCCACACCATAGGATGTACACAAACCCTCCCGTATCCTCCGTCTGTTAGCAGAGATTATCATCACACCTGTGGAGAACTACTGACACTGTACAGTTTCACTGGTAAAGACTCTAAAATAAGTTTGAGACTTTAAAATCGCATTAATTCGGATTGAACACACATTCATTATAAGATATTACAGATCAAAATATCACCAGACTGATCGGTCAGCCAATATTTGGCCATTTTCAGATTATCAATAAAGCCAGAAGTTTTTTTAATCAACCATATTATTATCAAATATTTTCTTTTTTTGTTTGTTTAAATATTGTGTATAATAAAAATTCATATTATTTTATCAACTGTGTGTGCATATTGTTAAATTCTACTGAATATAAATATGTTTGCATATGCTCTACAAAAACATAGTAATATTTATGTTTATGCATAAAATATGCATAATATGCTTAAATGCAAAAGTATTACTCTTTTATGTTTATGCATATGCATGTTATGCATATTTTATGCATTTATGCATAAACAAATAAATATTACTATATTTTTTATTTCGTGCATATGCATGAAACGCAAAAACGTTATTGTTTTATTTAGTCATTTATGCATATTTTATGCATTTATGCATAATTATGCATAGCTAAAATAAAAAAAAATGAATGCTTATAAAAATATTCTAACTGTTGATACAAGTGTTTTTTGAGGTCTCACGGACACATGGCAGGTGTGGAGACTTTGGTTATCAGTCAGTGAATTGAAAGCATCCTTGCCTTCCACCTGAGTCCAGCACACACACACATTAAACACACTTCCTCCTGCCGGTGAACACACAGCTGCGGTGCGGATCCGTGCGGGAGAGTACACGGGTCTGTTAGCTCTGGGATATATCTGTGCGGATCAATATTGATCTGCTAACAGCAAACGAGCAGCTTCCTCTGACTGCCACCTGTCACAGCCCCGGCTCACACTCATAAAGCTGAAGTAAAGAGCATTACAGCTATTAAATGTCACTGTCAATAGCTGGTCACCTGACTCATCTCATGATGTCGTCAAACCTCTAATAGATTCTGATAAACTGCTTTAAACTAAAAGGAACAAACAACTGCATGATCATGTGTTTAATGACAGGATCTATCATCTAAATTCAGATTGTTCAGGCATTCTCAATTCATTTCTGGATCTATCTACAACCTATAACGAAACATCAAGAACTTTTTGATTCAACTCAGGAACCTTTACAGCCAGTAATGGTTTCTGACAAGAAGATGGATATGAATATATCCCTGATTTCTCCTAAAACATCTAATTTGGTTGTGAACACATGTGCCGACTCTGAAAATATAACCAAACCCATCTGAAAGAGGTTTACTCCCCCAAAACGTTAAACATTGAGGCACACAGAGCTGATTTAAAAGCCCGGCCTGTCTTTGTTTAAAATGATATATGAATTTCCATTAAAAGCGCTTCAATGCAGCCAAACCGAGTGTTTAGAAATCATTTAAAGAGAGCAGGACAATAGTGCAGAGAGCCGCACCGCCTCCAGCCTCACATCAGCAAAACAAACCCTTCCAGCCACGGACACAAAAGGGTTAAGCTATCAGATCATTATGTGTGTGAGAGAGAGAAAGAAAGAGAAAGAGCTGGGACGGATGTTTCTGTTCCCCTTCCCCCTCCGTCTCCTTCTGTTCTTCCACCATATGGAGCTGATGGGGGAGCGAACGGACAGCTGGAGTCTCCAACAGTCACCTGTGTCCAAATCCCACCGCAGAAGAAAAACCACTAACCAAATTTCCTCAACTGTTTCTATCTAGACATTAAATGGAGATTTTCTGCTTTTTCTCCTGAGGATAAATAAAGACCCTGGTGATCTCACAAGCGTCTCCTCTAGATCAGGGCTCTGGATTCACGAGACACTCAGAATAAAAATCTTCTTAAATGCTTCAGAAAAAGGTTAGGAATGTTTTGTATATTTGCATTAGTGTCCGTTACTGTGTGAAGTGTTTTAGTGAAGTGTTTTTTTTTCATTCATTTCTCTCAAAGGGATTTCTAAAAAGTCTTTGTGAAAGTGTTATAAGCCAATCATAACAACACAAACTTTGATTTGGAGCAAAAAAGTACTTAAAAATGTGACAAAAAGACAAAACTGTGAACTTAACAGCTTTAGTGAGAGAAAGAACTACAATCCCATGAAGCATTGCAAACAGCATAATCAAAAATAAAATGATGGAAAAATATAAAACTACTCATTTAAAATTCTATCTATCTATCTATCTATCTATCTATCTATCTATCTATCTATCTATCTATCTATCTATCTATCCATTTATCATCCATCCATCCATCCATCCATTTATCATCCATTCATCCATCCATCCATCCATCTATCCTCCATCCATCCATCCTCCATCATCCATCCATCCATCAATCATCCATTCATCCATCCATCATCCATCCATCCATTTATCATCCATTCATCCATCCATCCATCCATTTATCATCCATCCATCATCCATCCATCCATTTATCATCCATCCATCCATCCATCATCTATCCATCCATCCATCCATCATCCATCCATCAATCCATCTATCATCCCTCCATCCATTTATCATCCATTCATCCATCTATCCTCCATCCATCCATCCTCCACCCATCATCCATCCATCAATCATCCATCCATCCATCAATCATCCATCCATCAATCCATCTATCATCCATCCATCCATCCATCCATTTATCATCCATCCATCCATCTATCCTCCATCCATCCATCCTCCATCCATCAATCCATCAATCATCCATCCATCCATCCTCCATCCATCATCCATCCATCAATCCATCAATCATCCATCCATCCTCCATCCATCAATCCATCTATCATCCATCCATTTATCCATCCATCTACCCATCCATCATACGCCCATCTATCCATCCATTTATTTATCATCCATCCATCCATCCATCCATATATCATCCATCCATCCATCCATCCATCCATCCATCATCCATCATCCATCCATCCATCCATCCATCCATCCATTAAAAGTGATATCAATTTCAATGAATTTAAATGAATTGCATAATTAATCAATTTAATAATAACATTAATAAATTAATTACACCTCAAATTCAAATTGAATCCAAATTCATGAATTGTTCAGGCATTCTCAATTCATTTCTGGATCTATCTACAACCTATAATGAAACATCACGAAATGTTTAATGCAACTCTAGAAGATTTGGTTGTGAACATGAGGCACAAAGTTGATTTAAAATCCCAGACTGTCTTTGTTTAAAATGATATATAACAATTGAGTTGTTTCAAATAAATTGCTGTAATTACATACATATAAATAATAATAATAATACACATTACTACTATTGTGATGTGCTCGAGTTCTCTGAAGTCACACCAATGATCCATAATGTAGATGATTGGTCATGATTATGCATGTGACATGACTTTTTGCTGATGGGTCGCAAACAGCTCAAATAATACTAAACGCAAATAATAAAATGCATTTATAAAATGATCTCAGACCCCTGCACTCAAATCTCAATATGATCTGAGCTGCTCTCTGTGTTCATTTAAATGTATTTTATTTGAAGTTGAAGAAACATAACCGATATAACTCCATTAAGTCTCTGAAAGAAACATCTGAAACATCTGAGCAGTAAAAAGTTCCTGTGGGGAGGGAGGGAGGGAAATAGGAGTTTGACAGGAGGAGAGGGAGGAGGAGGGAGAGTTAAAGAAAGAAAGGCAAAACAAAAGCTGCACCTGGTGCCTATCAGTCCACACACACACACACACACACACACACACACACATCTGCTGCTCTCTCGCAGCGCATGCAACAGGTCGAAGCCTCGTGTATCCTGACAACAGAGCAAAAGACACGTCGCTGCGTCCGCCTGCACACATTAAATCCTCTCTGCTTTTCAATTAAAACATCACGCCTCGACCCTGAGCTCATCAACACCACTCACTTCAACTTCATTTATAGTCTGAGACTCCATTCACTGACCTGCCAAACGGATACAGATGATTCAAATTCAATTCATTCATTAATTAGAAACTGATTTATTGGTACTTTTAGATCTTTTGTATTGTAAAGGCACATTGAGATGTACTTAAACTATAAATACTGTGATATACACCACTGTTCAAAAGTTTGGGGTCAGAAAGATTTTTTAATGTTTTTGAAAGAAATCTCTTCTGCTCACCAAGGCTGCATTTAAACAAAAATACAGTAAAAATTGTGAAATATTTTTACAATTCAAACTAGCTGTTTTCTATGTGATTATATTGTAAAATATAATTTATTTCTGCGATCAAAGCTGAATTTTCAGCATCATCAGACATCATTCTAATATGCTGATTTGCTGCTCAAGAAACATTTATGATTATTATGAATGTTGAAAACAGCTTCATATGTTTGTGGAAACTGTGATACATTATATTTTACAGGATTCTTTGATGAAAAGAAAGTCTTTACTGTCACTTTTGATCAATTTAATGTGTCCTTGCTAAATAAAATCTTAATTTCTTAAAAAAAAAACGTACTGACCCCCAAATTGTTCAACAAAATACCATCAAATTCAAAATAGTGACATTTTAACTTGAGTAGTTTCCATATTACACTATCAAAACCAATAACATGGTACAAAAAACAAAAACTACCGTGGTATTTTTCAAGGTACCTTGGAAAAACACTGAAATACTACAGTACACATACAGTATTTTGGTCTTATTTTACAATCAAAAGCAAAATGCATTGACTTGCTTCACATACCAAGACATTTTCAGAGAATATACTTCTGCTGCCAGATATTTTTGCTTGTTTTCAGCATGAACTCACTTTATTTATTTCTACTTCATCATTGCAGCCTGTTGTATGTCCATCAGACTGCATTTACAGCTTGTTTTTGTTTGAGAAGGATTTCACACACTTTCACACACACACACACACACACACACACACACACACACACACACACACACACACACACACACACACACACACACACACACTTAGATGCACATTTACATGATTAAGTGAAGGAAACAGTTATTGACAAACTGATGATAACAGTAATATCCGTTAACTGCTGTGTCATCTGGTGTGTGTGTGTGTGTGTGTCACTGTCCTTCGGCTCATCGGAAGCATCTGCTCATTGAATTGCTGCCCTTCTGACCTCTGTGGGACTAATTGATTGTCTGGGTTATCAATCACTCAACAGCTGCTCTGATTGGCTCATTCCCCTTGATTTTAGAAACACAGAGATCAAGCTGACTCGATAAGAGCCTGTTGAAGTGTTAATGTCAGTGTTTCTCTGCTCTGATGTAAGCAGGGTCTCCAGTCCCGTTTCCAGCCAAAACTATCCTGTACCAGCTGCATCACGTCTCAGGCCTGATGCTGAACGCGTGGGAGAACAAACACTCGAGTCCAGATGTACAACATGCTGTCGGCGAAATCTGAACTACATATCTGCCACTTATGGAGACATGAGTTCTGTAGCATTTAAATGCCATGGAAATCAAACAGTACCACGGTGTGTATCAGAGTACTAACTGATACCTGTCACTGTTGTTATTGTTAACTAAAACTATTTTTAAAAATGGCTGAAATAAAATCAAATATAAATATTATATGCAAAAGTTAAAGTCAAAGAACTAAAATTAAATTACTAAAACTGAAATAAAATTAAAAATAAAAGTTAAATATAAATATATTAAAATGACAAAAGCACATAATTAAATTATTAAAACTTAAACTAAAAATAAAGTTAAACAGAAATATTTAAATATATAAATGCATATAATGCACTTTTATGCATTTAAATATATAATGATATTGATTATATTAAAATATATAAAATTACATACCAAAATAACTAAAACTTACATTTATTCATTTGGCAGATGCTTTTATCCAAAACTTAACATAAAAGTAAAAATATAAAAATAAAAACAAATTCAAAATATTAATTAGTACAATAAATATTACTAAAATTACATTTTCAAGAAAAGTTTGACAGAAAAAAAATGAACAAAATGGCTGAAATAAAATAAAATATAAATATTAGATGCAAAAGTTAGCCGCAAATGCAAAAGCTAAAACTAAAACTGAAATAAAATAAAAATAATGACAAATGCACATAATAAAATTACTTTAAATAATTTAAACAGATATATTAAATTAATAATAATAATAATAATAAAAGCAGTTGCCAAAATGACTAAAACAAATAAAATTAAATTAAAAATATAAAAATAAATTCATTAGTACATTAAATCGTACTAAAATTACTTTTTCAAGAAAAGTTTGCCACAAATATATTTAAAAAAAATTGTAAAATGGCTGAAATAAAATAAAATAAAATAGAAATATTAGATGTAAAAGGTAAAGTTGAAGAACTAAAAATAAATTACTAAAACTAAAATAAAATTAAAAATAAAGTTAAATATAAATATATTAAAATGACAAAAGCACATAATAAAATTAGTAAAACTTAAACTAAAAATAAAGATAAACAGAAATATTTAAATAATAATAATGATGATGATAAAAGAACATACCAAAATGACTCAAATGTATCATACAATTTAAAAATATTAAAATAAAATCAAAAATATTAATTAGTACAAAAAATGACTTTTTGTGTGTCAAGAAAAGTTGACAAAAAAGAAAAGACACACAAAAAAAAATGTATTGTGCTTTTTAATTTTTTTTTTTTTTTTTTTACCATGTTACTCTTTTAGGAGAATGATGTAAACTCATTTAGTACCAAAGTAAATACCAAAAGTACCACGCTTCTGATACCACCGCTCTCACATACAAGCTCCGTTAGATCTTCTCTAATTATGGGGCCCTTAAAGACAAAACGTCTCTAGCTCGACTCCTTCAGGGCCCCTGAGGACCTCCACAAAGTGCAGTTCAGGGTCATCGAGCACAAGCCACCCAGCGCTACGTCTTCACTAGGGCTACTCGTGACTGTTCTGATGTCCGACAGACCCTCAGACCACACAGGAGGTCAAAGGTTTTAACGGCGAGTGGGAGTGAAGCGGGACAATGGTGTGATTGAGTGCCGGCCGCACACACACCTCCATCACACGCAACAGTAAAACGGTTGTTTTAAGGCTAATCGGTCGGATCCGTTGCTGTCCTGATGACAAGATGACGGTTAGCGTTGCTTCAGCAGAGCTAATGTGGAACTTCCTGCCTTCAGCGTTACTCAACAGCTGCTCTATCGATGTGTGTGTGTGACATGGGCTCATCATATTCATATACAACAGTTCTTCATGAGTACCATGTACCATGATATATATATATATATATATGTCTGTTTGTATTGTAAAGGCACATTTTAGATGTACTTAATAGGTATTTAAACTTACAGTACCATAAAAAGATTATGTTTTTGATGTTTAAAATCTCTTCTGCTCACCAAGCCTGCATTTATTTGATCAAAAATACAGTAAAAATTGTGAAATATTATTATAATTTAAAACAGCTGTTTTCTATGTGAATATATAGTAAACTGTAATATATTCCTGTGAGCAAGCCTGCATTTTTCAGCATCATTAATCCAAACTTCAGTGTCACATGATCCTTCAGAAATCATTATATATATATATATATATATATATATATATATATATATATATATATATATATATATATATATATATATATATATATATATATATATATATATATATATATATATATATATATATATATATATATATATATAACTTAAAATTAATTTGTCGAAATACTAAAATAACTAAGTCAATAAACTAGAACTTCATAAAAAGAAAATAGACACTACTAAAAATGCACACAGTAAAATTACTAAAATTAAACTTAAAACAGAACATATAAAATAAAATATAATTCAAAATATAATTCAACAACGATGCATTAATTTTGAAAATTAGAATGATTTCTGAAGGATCATGTGACACTGAAGACTGGAGTAACGATGCTGAAAATTCAGCTTTTCATCACATGAATAAATTACATTTTAAAACATATTCAAATAAAATAAAGCTATTCTAAATAGTAATAATTTTTCAAAATTTTTCGATGTATTTTTGATCAAATTAATGCAGCCTTGGAGAGCAGAAGAGACTCAAAAACATACCAAGTGCAACACCAATATTTTGAACTGTAGTGGTATATAAAAATACTATAGTATTATGAACTAATATCATCACTCTACTAAAGTACAGTCATTTTGTAAGTGTCTTAAGCAAAGTAATGAGATAAAACACTAAAAATGGTGATAAAATGTGCTTTAGGCACAAGTTGAATTCCAGTCCAAAGCTCTGAGTTTGTACAGAAAAGCAGACAGCAAGTCTACAGGGAAAAAAGACACACACACACACACACACACACACAGTGTGCTGTCAGGATGACGGTGTGCAGTCGTCCTCTGCTGTGTGTCTGTCAGAACGTGGCTGTAGATTGTGTTAAAGTGACACACAGCAGAGCTGCAGAAACACACAGAAACACTCAGAGACGGACGTCAGTCCTGAGAAGACCTCTTAACATCTCAAAACTGAAGTACAATGAGTTTCAAAAGATCTAAAACTGAGCTCGGGCTTGCCAGAGTCGAATCAAACATGATTTACAGCACTATATTCTCACTGCATGACAACAAGTTTTTATTTCTCCTGAAGGATCTTAGATTGAGTCTCCCGAGCAACAACACATCTGTCTTTCTGAATCGCTAACCTTTTAATTCCTAATTGTTTCATTGATTGATCTGTCCCTCCATCCCACATGAAAGTGAGATCAAGTTAAAGGAGAGTTAAAGCAGGTTCATTTAATGACGCTGTAGTTAAAACTCAAGCTCTCTCCTCCAGCTGGCATCTCAGCACAGTTCATCACACCTGAAGCTTCTGCCACGTGGATCCGGGACCCAAAAACTCTTTTTATAGAGATTACACACAGTTCTAGATGATGAAACATTTTAGAGAGAAGCAGAAACACTTTCCATGATGTTATTCATTTCCACGACTGACCAAAAATCACTTTATTACATTATTCCAGGTTTTCCATGACAATATTTTCATGATTCATTAACATTTTTTTCTTTTGTCAAATCAACTTCAATAATGAATGTGGTTCAGATAACATAATATTTTGAGTTTCTGTTGATTAAACCAATCGCCTTTGTTGCATTAACTCAATTTTTTAATTTCAATGAACAGGCAAACTTACTTTTTTAATTCTTTTTTTTACAGTGTACAAAAAAAAAACAAAGTAAATGTGCATATTCATATTATTATAATTTTAATCATATAGTATAATAATAATAATGCAACATATAATATAACATTAATGTAATAATTTAGATGCACTAACCAGATGGACTATGATAGCAGTGCATGTGTGTATTTTTAAACCATTACTTAATTGTATATGATACCGCGGTACTAAATGATTAACATATTTCATGTCTCTGTAAGCAGTACCATAGTAAAGTGATGGTATTTTTGATATAAATCATGCCAATGAAATTCATGTACGGTAATTCTTATAATAAATGATATCCCGGTTTTCCATGGCACATTTTCAAAGGTTTGTAGTCTCTTTAATGCACACATAAAAGTACCATAGTACTACTACTGTATGTTGAAGATGTGGTTATTCTTTTCTTAAAAACACAAGCACATCATATCTGCAGATCTGGAATGCAGGATTTGGAAGAAAACATCAAAATCTAGTGGACGTGAAACACACACAGATGAAGCTCACCTCCTCTCTACGATAGTCCGCTCCTGCTCGTGTCTTATTCCAAACAATGTAAATCACTCTGGTGTAGATGCTCGCTCGTTCATATGTGAGGCATGTGTCTCAAACTCTCTCACATATGTGAGCACTGCAGTCCGAGTCCTTCCCACCGCCAGCGAGGCACAGATGGACTCCAGATGGGTTATGGGATTTAGAAAGTCTCCACGCCTCCCTCTCTCTCTCTCTCTCTCCCTCTCTCTCTCTGTCTGTGCTGTCTGAGGTCACGCCCACTGTGTGGCTCCTAGCCAATCAACCGCTGCTCTATTCAATACATTAAAGTAGAGGAGACTCATTAACATAACTAACTGCTCCGGCACTCAAAGGCTAAACAAAGTGCATGCCAGTTGAAGGGGGGTGATTATTACCCATAACACCTCATACTGTGTGTGTCGTTACTATAGGCTGAATTATTCAACATCTTGTGCTGTTCACATGCAAAAAAGTGCTAAAAAGATTGATCTCTTATAGCTTGGGAGACCTCATTGATGTTTCAAGTAACTGTGTTGCATGTTTCTTGTAAAATTGCTCAGGAGAATCAATTGTTGATGTACATAAGAGCACAGAATATCTGCTTTTATTTGTAATCATAATTGTTGAAGTTTAATACTTATTTATATTTTATTTAAATGTATTTTTATATTATAAATACCATATTTATAGAGTATTCATTTATTGTTTTATTTACAGTTTTATTATTATAATATATATATGTTTGTGTGTGTGTGTGTGTGTGTGTGTGTGTGTGTGTGTGTGTGTGTGTGTGTGTGTGTTTGTGTGTGGGGGGGGGGGGGGGGGGGGGGGTGTGTGTGTGCAAATACATAATAAAATAAAATTAAAAATTGTAAATAAAATATAATTATTTTATTATAAAACTGCAATAAAAAATACATAGTATTTATTTATTGTTTTATTTAGTTTTATTATATAAATATATTATTTTTATTGTATATATATATTATAAAACTGCAGATATATATGAATTATTATTATATTATAAAACTGCATATATATAATATACATGTATATATTAATTTTATACATATACTATATATACTTGTATAGTATTAATTAATTGTTTTATTTACAGTTTTAATATATAAATATATAATATTATTTTTTATTATATTATAAAACGGCTTTTATATAATATAAATTTATATATTCATTTTTATACATATACTATACATATTTATATAGTATTAATTTATTGTTTTATTTATATATATATATATATATATATATATATATATATATATATATATATATATATATATATATATATATATATATGCAAATATTCAAATACATAATAATAAATATAATTATTTTATTATATTATAGAACTGCAATAAAATTTATAGTATTCATTTATTGTTTTATTTATTTTTATATATATATATATATATATATATATATATATATATATATATATATATATATATATATATATATATATATATATATATATATATATATATATATATATATATTATAAAACTGCAGATATATATGAATTATTATTATTATATTATAAAACTGCATATATATATATATATATAATAAACGTGGATATAGTCATTTTTATACATATACTATATATACTTCTATAGTATTAATTAATTGTTTTATTTACAATTTTAATACATACATATATAATATTATTTTTATTATATTATAAAACTGCAATAAAATATATAGTATTAATTAATTGTTTTATTTACAGTTTTAATATAAACATATATAATACTATTGTTATTATATATATTATATACAAATTTATATATTTATATTTATATATTTATATATATATATTTATATATATATATATATATATATATATATATATATATATATTTATATATATATATTTATATATTTATATATATATATTTATATATATATATTTATATATATATATATATATATATATATATATATATATATATATATATATATATATATATATATATTGTAAAACTGCAAATATAAATATATACTATATATGGTATTTATTTATTGCAATTTTATAATATAATAATAAAATGAATATATTTATATTTGCAGTGTTACAATGTATAATATAATTAAAAAAATTTATATATAAACAGCCAAACTGAATGATTATTAATAAACCCTACGTGTTCATGTCAGATCATTTTCTTTTCACCTGGGGCGAGAGAGACGAAGTTTAATAAAATGTGACGTGTAATAAGAAACATTATCTACAATATGGTGTCATGTGGCACATGCTCTCTATCTCCTTCTCCATCTACTTCAAGACAAATAAACAGAACCCTGACTAGCGGCCAATCTCTCCTCCTGTCCAAAAAAAGAAAGTCAAAAATGCATGACCTCACTCTCAGAGACTTCTCAAGCATCACAGAGAGAGAATGAAACACAATATGAGCAGAAATAACAAGAATTCATCGTGTTCAGTGAAAGAGCGATACATCAGCCAGCCTGATTAATTGATCAATACTGGAGCTGATCTCCTATCGATAACACAAATCATCAATTAGCCTGATTTTTGAGATTTTTAAAGTAAATATAATGTAAAAATTACATCTATGATTGTACGCTATTATTTTATATATTATATATATTTAAATTGAATATATACAAACACAGAAAACAAATGCTGATCAGAATGAACTCAACACTAGCCCATCATATGCTGTTTAACATAAATATTTCATGCATAGAGTGAGTAAAAATCGATGTAAACAGTGATGTAAACCTGTTGCTCGTGTACAGACAGTGATCAGTGCTCTTTAGGGAGTGTGTTTGGGCTGCCACTTGAGTTAATGAGCGTTAACACCAGCTCCCTTCATTTGCATGTAAATGCACAACTATAAAGCTTGGCTTAAACAAAAAAAAAAAACGACTTTCTGCTCAGAAATGCATCTGAAAGGAGTGTGTGGCCATTACACCACATATGGAGACGCCACAGAAGGTCTGTTTCCAATGAAAAACACTGTGTGTGCTGGGAATGACAGAAGACTAGCTCTGAGCTAAAGTGTGCTGCCTACATAGAGAAGGAAACAAACAACACAAAAGCTCATGCTGCCTTCGAAAATGCCTAATTTTAGCCAAATTCTATTGCATTTCACTCCAAGATGAAGACAAATCCAAAATGCACTGCCACAAACTGTGTGGAAAAACATCTAAGATAGCAGACAAAGCAAGGGAATTCTAATATATTCATATAGCTCTAATCTTGACTATTTTACCTAATTGATGTGAATTTTTCAGTGCTTATTAAGAGCATTATGTTAACTGACAACACAAATGTCAATATATTTGACTCCAAAAGGTACCATGAAGAACCTTTAACATCCATGGAATCTTTCCAGTTTCTTTATAATGTAAAAAGCTTCACTAAAAAGTTCTTTTTTGGAACTAAAAATGGAAAAAATCCCATTTTGGAACCTTTATCGAGAGCACATGTAAAGCGCACGAGTCACATTGTTTAATCTTGGGTGAAAATGTCCTTTTAAACACATTATAAAAAGCACAGGAGCCCTTTTCTATCTGAATCGTTACAATCCTTCTATTCCATCTGCAAGACGTTTCCTCCATCTGTGGACGTAACGCAGCAGGGCGGCAGATGTGAACACACTCGTCCTGAACTCAAACACACACACACACACACTGAGCGGACTGCTGTTCCAAATCCACATCCAATCTCCTCCACACCAAAATCTCTTTCCAAGCACTTCTCTGCGTCCGTCAGTCTCTCTCTCTCTCTGTTTGTAGTGGCATTCCTGCTCGGCTCTCGGCTCCAGTGTGTCTGGCCGCGCCGCACGCCTGGGAGCCATTAGTTTAAGTAAAGCCTGACACACACACACACTCGACTCCTCTTACAAGACATACAGACAGAGTGTGTTTGTATGTAAGTGAGGAGACGTGTGTGAAAGAGGTTTGTGTGACTGTGTACTTAAAGTTTGGGGACCAAATTGTCCCCAGAAGTGATTTAAATCTGACTAAACCTCCCTTTGGGGTCATCCAGGAATATACTCAATTGAAAAAAAAATTATTATCACATTATATATATATATATATATATATATATATATATATATATATATATATACAGTGTGTGTGTGTGTGTGTGTGTGTGTGTGTGTGTGCGTGTGACCCTGGACCACAAAACCAATCATAAGGGTCAATTTTTTGAAATTGAGATTTATACATCTTGATGTATGGTTTGTTAGGATAGGAAAATATTTGGCAAAGATACAACTATTTGAAAATCTGGAATCTGGTCGCGCAAAAAAATCAAAATATTGAGAAAATCACCTTTAAAGTTGTCCAAATAAAGTCCCTATCCACTCACAAAAATCTATTTTTTATATATTTACGATAGGAAATTTACAAAATATCTTCATGGAACATGATCTTTACATCCTAATGATTTTTGGCATTAAAAAAAAAAACAATAATTTTAAACCAATATGCAGCACAAGAGATGGTTTCTGAGTGCTGTCTGCTCATAGAGCGTGTGAGTACTGAACTGAGTTCTTTTTGCCACCAAATTGAGCTTGAATGCTCAAATATATTGACACTTATATGTTAAAATGTCCATCTTTGCGAGTATCCTCATAAACAGTCATTTATGTCTTAAATGAATGTAAACAGTTTAGAAAGAAAACACATGTGTTTCAGTATATTGGATCCATGCATTCGGTCTTAAAGTGACAGCAGCCTAAAAACCTGCTGCTAAATTTGTCATTAATGTTAAAGGTACAATATGTAAAATTTTTGCAGTAAAATATCCAAAAACCACTAGGCTAGTGTTATATATTTTGTCCAGCTGATTACAAACAATATCTCTAATGTTTTCAACTACTTGTAAATCATGAGAAAATTCCTACTAAACAGTGACACGGGGCAGTGCCCTTTGTTACCGCCTTTACTGACGTAGAAACCACATGACAACAGTGCCGAGGACAAATGCGTGTCTAGCGTCCAGCAAACCACTAGCTCGCTTCAAGCAGTTCCTTATTTACTTCTTGCACGTTTTATGGTGGATTGTGTTACTTATTTATGGATCATAATTACTGTTTACCATCTGCCGCTGGTTCTGTCGACAAGGACAGCTCCCGTAAACTCATGACCGGAAAAGCGGCGCCGGCGACTGTGTCATAATAAAAGTCCCGCTGCTCGTGAGGCGTGTGTTGATCAATTGCTCCAGCTCATCGTTCAGCTCCCGCAACACTCGGTCCTGCTCTGCTTCATACTACAGTAAATTTAATAATCGCATCCACGAACATGATTTCTTCCCGACTCCAATCCCTATTCTTTTGCACCGTCCGTTGAGATGGAGACCACATGTCCCAAGTTTCCGCTCTAAAACTTGGCGTCATCAAACTACGCCTTTGTTTTGAATAGGCTTCTAGCGACCTCTAGCGGAAATATATCACAAATTGTACCTTTAATAAAACAACAAAAAACAGAGAAAATCACTCACTGCTCTTGACTGAATCACTTTTATAACTTTAATAAGAATAAATTTATATAGACTATGCAGTGTTTTTTTGTACATTTAATTCTTATTCTTAGCGCTTTAAGTTTTTCAGGTAGGTCTATTTCAGTTGTGTCTTTGTTCTGTTGTAGTTTTGTCCTATTGCTTATTAGTTTCGTTGTTCTTGTTTACAGAGTGTATTAAAACAGTACACATATACTTAATTTCAACCATTAGTATGCCATGACCTATATATTATTTTTTCATTATTTTTAACTTATTTGGATATATATAGACCCTGGACCACAAACCCAGTCATAAGTCGCACGGGTATATTTGTAGCAATAGCCAACAATACATTGTATGGGTCAAAATTACTTGTTTTAAACAGCAATGCTTAAAAACACATGCAAATGATAAGCTTTTGACAAATTTCTACCAATTAATCGCATCTACCAGTATATTGCCCGCCCCTATTAACTATTATTCAAAGGTGCAGTGTGTAAATTCCAGCAGCATCTAGCGGTGAGGTTGTGAATCACAACATTTACATTTATGCATTTGGCAGACGCTTTTATCCAAAGTGACTTACATTGCATTATACTATACATTTGTATCTGAGTATGTGCAATCCCTGAGATCGAACCCATGACCTTGGCATTGCTAGTGCTAGTGCTCTAACCACTGAGCTACAGGAAAGCACACCAGCGACTCAGTCCACTGCTTTCCCCTCCCTTTCGAAGCACTTTGAGAAGCTACAGTGGCTGACACAGGACAAAGACATCGTCATCTGAGAGAGCAGAGAGTAGCCAGTCAAGCAAGCGCACTCTGAAGAGCAGTTTGTCCGTTTAGGGCTACTGTAGAAACATGGCAGTGCAAAATGGCGAATTCGATGTAAGGGGGCCCGCGGTGTATATAGATAGAAATGGCTCATTCTAAGGTAATAAAAACATAACGATTCATTATGTAAGGTTTTCTGAAAACATAGCTATGTATATTATATTGCATTTCCAGCCATGCAGTATTGAGTAAGTAGTATGCTTGTTTTTCATTCTGAAACAGTGTTCAAACCCTCCCCCAAACCGTTCAGCTACTGTCACACTATACTGGCTTAGTGTTGCTAAGTTAGAAGTTAGTTACTCCCCAACACTTGAGCATCTGTCCGAGCGCGTGTGCACGAGTCTGCACTTACAATTTATGAGAGGTGGGTCACACTCTCTTGGCCACATTACCCTAAAGTTTCCACACGGGGAGCCAAGAAGAGAGAAAACAAACACACTTTACTGTTAGACAGACATAATGACCAGTAACCCTGATCCATTCTCATTTGCTGAATCTAAAACATGAGGTAACTGTCATGTTTGTCCGTGCAAATAGTTAATATTAATATGTTTGTTATACAAGCTGTTTGATGCCAAAATGGAAGTGAATGATGTACAGAATATGCATGCAACAATAAATGTTTCAAAAACAGTATTATGTAACACTGTCATAGGACCTCAAAATGCTGCATGTTAAATTCAGAAATCGTGGAAATAAAACTGGTTCTTTGCATTTTCTGCATTTCGTAACACATTAATATTTTGTTATTGCACACTAAAAATGTCAGAGAACAGCAGGCGTCTCCATCTGACGTGAACCTTTTAAAAGTTTATCTGAAAATCTCTTTCAAAGTGACGAGGAGGAATTCACTGCCTTGTTTTACAAGAGAAGAACTGATGTGAAGTACATCTGTGTGGACAGACAGAGAAACACACACCGCTCCATACCGAAGAGGTCAAATCCCAAACCAGGTCTGATGACGACGCTCGCGTGTAAACAACCTCCGGACTATATTTAAGACTTCTATACGATCGTTTCATTCTGATTTAATCACAGTTAATCAACACAAATATCTGACGTGCAGCGGCGGTAGAACAACACTTGAATGTCATTGCACTGAATACAAAACATCAAAGCACTTTAGATTTTTAAATGATAAAATAATCAACATTTTTAGGTTAAATCCATTCTAATGCATTAAAAACCTTTATGTCTTCACTAGTTCATTTTAATGTAGTTTTCTAGTGCAATGACATTCACACATTTGTAAGTGTGATTTACATCTGAACACTTTCTGCGGCCGTTGCATAATGAAAGAAGGACGTAGGCAGTGACCTTGAGCCTGATTTGGAGGTGTATATATATCAGAACCAAGTTGCGCTATTGAAATAAAATGCAACCGGAATCTCATCCGAGTGGGATGAAAGCATGGAAGAGATAACATGGCTGTAATGGGGAGACACAAAGAGCTGTGTGTTGTGTGGGATCCCATGCTGAACGAAATCTAAGACACAAGATGAGAGGAAGACTCGATGAAAGACTGGATTTTTTTCAGATTGGAATAGTAGCATACTGCTGTTTAAATGCATGAAAATAATATGTGAAACTATAGTACACAATTGAGCAAAAGCAGTCAGCAGGTTAAATATGATTAATAACTGATTACATCTGGATTATGCAATTCACTTGTAATTAGATTATATAACATTTTAAAATGCTCATAATCAGATTACAGACTGTTACATTTACAGTTACTGTTTTATATACGGGTCATTGACGAATAAGGTTTTTGTAAGCATAATGGAGATATAATTAATAGTTTAATTAAGTGTTAACAATGAGATTATGTGGTTTTTATAATCAATTAACACTGCTTTTGCCATTTTTTTACAAGATGGACAAAATTTGTCACCAAAAAAGTCATTTGGTTTAACCAAAATTTCAGTTTTACCGAATGACACTTTTGGTTACACCGAATGAGATATTTTCAAACAATGCTAACAGGCTGATATCTAGCTAGATAGCAAAATGACAATCAAACATTTTATATTTAGTACAAGTTGTTAAAATATTACAACATTTTCCATGTTTTATAGCGGTTGTACCGAATGTTTGGGGACATGCATATGAACATGAATTTTTTAAATAGTTAAGAAAGAGTTAGTTACTTTGCTTCACAACCATGTGGTCCTTTGCAGGTGTCTGAATGATGTCACATCTTGTCACATGATATTGACCGCATGATCCAAAATGGTCCCTTTATATTGGTTACTCCGAATGACATCAATGAAATTCATTTTTTTGGACATTCTTTCTCATAACAAAGCAACGACTTTTACACATAATTTGAATACCATTTTGCACTATGTTGATATATGATGTTATATAATCATGCCAGAATAAAAAAAATATACATTTATTACATTTTAAGATATTTTAATCACAAATTAAATGTATTGGCCTTTGGACAGTTAAACCGAATGACCTTTTGACACTTCAAAATCTTTAAAATGCCTTTATATGTAGTAAAATATAGTTGGATTCAATAAAAGAGATGTAGTTGTACTACCTTACATACTTTGGATGTCATATCTTTGTTTTTTATTATTATTAACACTTTTAAACTAAAAAATGACCCATACATATTATTCACACAATGGCAGTAAATTATTCAGAATTTCATTCGCCCTAATTCTACTTTTTACTTATATACATTCATACATACAAACATGCATGCATATGTATATGTGTTTGCAAATAAATATATTGCATGTATCATAAATAGTATAAGCAGTAGAAAAACAGCTTAAAACGTGATAAAAGTCTATATTCTCCTACTCCACACCTGTGTTTATTCTGAATTCTCAGTCCATTTTTGGCCTCAAGGCATGAGAGCAGCTGTGTTATTGGCACAAACACACACACACTCACACACACACACACACACTTAGAGCCACACACACCTGTGTTTGCAGGTGGTTCAGATGGAGTATGTATAGAGAACACCTGGAGAGAAAGAGAGACGGAGAGAGACGAAGAGAGACAAAAAGAGAGCACCCATGGGGCTTTTTACAATGTAAACCAAGGACTTAATTATAGTTGTGCAGATAAGAAGGGAAAGGGGATCTCAAGTGTGGGTGTGTGTGTGTGTGTACGCATGCCTTCCCTAAGGTTGGATTGCAGGATCTGTTCTGGCTTGTCAAGACCACCGTTTCCCACAGTCCCTTTGGCATACTAGTGCTGGAATGTCTGAATCATTTTGGTGAATCGTTTGTTTCAAACAGTTCAACCAGTTCAAAAAAATGATTAATCCATTACTTTAAATCAGTCACAGTTTCAAAACCTAACGATCTAACATAATCAGTTAAGCTGTTAACAAATGTTAACTTCTGAGGTTTCATATAAGGTAGTATGCTGCCTATGTAGGCAACGATGCAGCTCAATGGGTTTTGAACAGAGCCTACAGAAAGTTCTCAGACAGAATCAATGAATTGTTCAGTATTTTATGAAGAACCGACTCACAACAAGAGACTGATTTGTTGGTAGTATTTCATGGGAGAAATATCATTACAGTATTCTGAACTCACAAAAACAGACAAAAATAAAGCATCTCATTCACTCTCTCGTTCATTCAGAAGCACTACTGCCAATTCTACAGAAGAAATATAATGGATCATTGAAATGTGACACAGACATCCTGTTTAATGCTGCTGTATGGCCTGAAGCATGGGAAACAGTTGGGAATACACACACACACACACACACACACACACATCAGAGCTCAATGTCAACGCTCTGGTCAGTTCTCACAGTCTGGACTGAAGGCGATTTTTATCCCCTCCTTTTTTTAATAGTCCATCAGCTACTGACAGCCACAAAACAGCTGGATTTGCCATCAGCCCGAGAGAAAGAGAAATAAAGAATTGGAAAGAGAGACAGGAGGAAAAGAAAACATGTGTAAGTATAGTGTAATGTAAACCGCTGGATTTATTTTCATTTTATTTTTAAATTGCATGTATGGAATTTAAAATGTTACAATGCAAAAATATCTTAAAGGTCCTAAATATAGACTATTTTCTATAATTTCTTGTTTACTTTCTATGTATGAAAAGATTCAACCCTGCATCATCATCTCTAATGGTTTGGCAATGTAAACCTTCTTGAATCTGAACCTGAGATTATAGAAAGTTCCAGGAAATATTCCTAAACTCCACAGAAATGTGGTGGAGGAGGTGGAGGGGTTATTCTCAAGCAGTATGTGTGTGTGTGTGTGTGTGTGCGTGTTGGGATGGTGGGGGTCTTAAAAAGCATTAATGGCATGATAAGCCCCTTTCACAAGCTCTTAAACGCTCCTCCCTCTGATAGACTCCTCAATGACTGCCGTCTTTGTCCCTCTTTAAACTCCCACCAGTGCAGAAAGAAGAAGAAAATTTCAGAGCACAATCAGCCATCCCGAAATAATCCCACCACTCACGTGCAGGAGGAGAAAGACTCCAAACCCTCCAAACTTCTATTGCTTTGTTTTCGCAACAGGCAGATCAGCTGATAACCATCAGCCCCTGAAAATGATTGCAGAACAATTCAAAAGACAACAAAATGCATCGCTGCTTGTCAAAAACAGCAGAAAAGGTCTTTAAAGGGATAGTTCAATGAAAAATATTTGTTCTGTTATCATTTACACACCGTCGGTCTCTTTCATGGAACACAAAAGAATGTCTTGTTGAAGATCAAACGTGCCGCGTAACACGAAAATGAACCTCATTGGTTCTTGTTGAAGCTCAAACATGCTGCGTAACACGAGAATGAACATCATTGGTTCTTGTTGAAGCTCAAACATGCTGCGTAACACGAGAATGAACCTCATTGGTTCTTGTTGAAGCTCAAACATGCTGCGTAACACGAGAATGAACATCATTGGTTCTTGTTGAAGCTCAAACATGCTGCGTAACACGAGAATGAACATCATTGGTTCTTGTTGAAGCTCAAACATGCTGCGTAACACGAGAATGAACCTCATTGGTTCTTGTTGAAGATCAAACGCGCCGCGTAACACGAAAATGAACCTCATTGGTTCTTGTTGAAGCTCAAACATGCTGCGTAACACGAGAATGAACCTCATTGGTTCTTGTAGAAGCTCAAACATGCTGCGTAACACGAGAATGAACCTCATTGGTTCTTGTTGAAGCTCAAACATGCTGCGTAACACGAGAATGAACCTCATTGGTTCTTGTTGAAGCTCAAACGTGCCGCGTAACACGAGAATGAACCTCATTGGTTCTTGTAGAAGCTCAAACATGCTGCGTAACACGAGAATGAACCTCATTGGTTCTTGTTGAAGCTCAAACATGCTGCGTAACACGAGAATGAACCTCATTGGTTCTTGTTGAAGCTCAAACGTGCTGCGTAACACGAGAATTAACCTCATTGGTTCTTGTTGAAGCTCAAACGTGCCGCGTAACACGAGAATGAACCTCATTGGTTCTTGCGGAAGCTCAAACATGTCGCATAACACGAGAATGAACCTCATTGGTTCTTGCTGAAGCTCAAACGTGCCGCGTAACACGAGAATGAACCTCATTGGTTCTTGTTGAAGCTCAAATGTGCCGCGTAACACGAGAATTAACCTCATTAGTTCTTGTAGAAGCTCGAATATGCCGCGTAACACGAGAATGAACCTCATTGGTTCTTGAAAAGCTCAAACATGCCGCGTAACACGAGAATTAACCTCATTGGTTCTTGTTGAAGCTCAAACGTGCCGCGTAACACGAGAATGAACCTCATTGGTTCTTGAGGAAGCTTAAACGTGTCGCGTAACACGAGAAGGAACCTCATTGGTTCTTGAAAAGCTCAAATGTGCCGCGTAACACGAGAATGAACCTCATTGGTTCTTGCGGAAGCTCAAACATGTCGCGTAACACGAGAATGAACCTCATTGGTTCTTGCGGAAGCTCAAAAGTGCCGCGTAACACGAGAATGAACCTCATTGGTTCTTGAGGAAGCTCAAAAGTGCCGTGTAACACGAGAATGAACCTCATTGGTTCTTGCGGAAGCTCAAAAGTGCCGCGTAACACGAGAATGAACCTCATTGGTTTTTGTTGAAGCTCAAACATGCCGCGTAACACGAGAATGAACCTCATTGGTTCTTGCAGAAGCTCAAACGTGCCGCGTAACACGAGAATGAACCTCATTGGTTCTTGCGAAAGCTCAAAAGTGCCGTGTAACACGAGAATGAACCTCATTGGTTCTTGAGGAAGCTCAAACGTGCCGCGTAACGAGAATGAACCTCATTGGTTCTTGTTGAAGCTTAAACGTGCCGCGTAACATGAGAATGAACCTCATTGGTTCTTGCAGAAGCTCAAACGTGCCGCGTAACACGAGAATGAACCTCATTGGTTCTTGCGGAAGCTCAAACGTGCCGCGTAACACGAGAATGAACCTCATTGGTTCTTGCGGAAGCTCAAAAGTGCCGTGTAACACGAGAATGAACCTCATTGGTTCTTGAGGAAGCTCAAACGTGCCGCGTAACGAGAATGAACCTCATTGGTTCTTGCTGAAGCTCAAACATGCTGCGTAACACGAGAATGAACCTCACTGGTTCTTGTTGAAGCTCAAACGTGCCGCGTAACACGAGAATGAACCTCATTGGTTCTTGAGGAAGCTTAAACGTGTCGCGTAACACGAGAATGAACCTCATTGGTTCTTGTTGAAGCTCAAACGTGCCGCGTAACACGAGAATGAACCTCATTGGTTCTTGAGGAAGCTTAAACGTGTCGCGTAACACGAGAATTAACCTCATTGGTTCTTGTTGAAGCTCAAATGTGCCGCGTAACACGAGTATTAACCTCATTGGTTCTTGATGAAGCTCAAATGTGCCGCGTAACACGAGAATTAACCTCATTCGTTCTTGTAGAAGCTCAAACATGCCGCGTAACACGAGAATGAACCTCATTGGTTCTAGTTGAAGCTCAAACGTGCCGCGTAACACGAGAATGCACCTCATTGGTTCTTGAGGAAGCTCAAACGTGCCGCGTAACACGAGAATGCACCTCATTGGTTCTTGAGGAAGCTCAAACATGCCGCGTAACACGAGAATGAACCTCATTGGTTCTTGTTGAAGCTCAAACGTGCCGCGTAACACGAGAATGAACCTCATTGGTTTTTGTAGAAGCTCAAACATGCTGCGTAACATGAGAATGAACCTCATTGGTTCTTGTTGAAGCTCAAACGTGCTGCGTAACACGAGAATGAACCTCATTGGTTCTTGTTGAAGCTCAAATGTGCCGCGTAACACGAGAATTAACCTCATTGGTTCTTGTAGAAGCTCAAACATGCTGCGTAACACGAGAATGAACCTCATTAGTTCTTGTAGAAGCTCGAATATGCCGCGTAACACGAGAATGAACCTCATTGGTTCTTGAAAAGCTCAAACATGCCGCGTAACACGAGAATTAACCTCATTGGTTCTTGTTGAAGCTCAAACGTGCCGCGTAACACGAGAATGAACCTCATTGGTTCTTGAGGAAGCTTAAACGTGTCGCGTAACACGAGAAGGAACCTCATTGGTTCTTGAAAAGCTCAAATGTGCCGCGTAACACGAGAATGAACCTCATTGGTTCTTGCGGAAGCTCAAACATGTCGCGTAACACGAGAATGAACCTCATTGGTTCTTGCGGAAGCTCAAAAGTGCCGCGTAACACGAGAATGAACCTCATTGGTTCTTGAGGAAGCTCAAAAGTGCCGTGTAACACGAGAATGAACCTCATTGGTTCTTGCGGAGGCTCAAAAGTGCCGCGTAACACGAGAATGAACCTCATTGGTTTTTGTTGAAGCTCAAACATGCCGCGTAACACGAGAATGAACCTCATTGGTTCTTGCAGAAGCTCAAACGTGCCGCGTAACACGAGAATGAACCTCATTGGTTCTTGCGGAAGCTCAAAAGTGCCGTGTAACACGAGAATGAACCTCATTGGTTCTTGAGGAAGCTCAAACGTGCCGCGTAACGAGAATGAACCTCATTGGTTCTTGTTGAAGCTTAAACGTGCCGCGTAACATGAGAATGAACCTCATTGGTTCTTGCAGAAGCTCAAACGTGCCGCGTAACACGAGAATGAACCTCATTGGTTCTTGCGGAAGCTCAAACGTGCCGCGTAACACGAGAATGAACCTCATTGGTTCTTGCGGAAGCTCAAAAGTGCCGTGTAACACGAGAATGAACCTCATTGGTTCTTGAGGAAGCTCAAACGTGCCGCGTAACGAGAATGAACCTCATTGGTTCTTGCTGAAGCTCAAACATGCTGCGTAACACGAGAATGAACCTCATTGGTTCTTGTTGAAGCTCAAACGTGCCGCGTAACACGAGAATGAACCTCATTGGTTCTTGAGGAAGCTTAAACGTGTCGCGTAACACGAGAATGAACCTCATTGGTTCTTGTTGAAGCTCAAACGTGCCGCGTAACACGAGAATGAACCTCATTGGTTCTTGAGGAAGCTTAAACGTGTCGCATAACACGAGAATGAACCTCATTGGTTCTTGTTGAAGCTCAAACGTGCCGCGTAACACGAGAATGAACCTCATTGGTTCTTGAGGAAGCTTAAACGTGTCGCGTAACACGAGAATTAACCTCATTGGTTCTTGTTGAAGCTCAAATGTGCCGCGTAACACGAGTATTAACCTCATTGGTTCTTGTTGAAGCTCAAATGTGCCGCGTAACACGAGAATTAACCTCATTCGTTCTTGTAGAAGCTCAAACATGCCGCGTAACACGAGAATGAACCTCATTGGTTCTAGTTGAAGCTCAAACGTGCCGCGTAACACGAGAATGCACCTCATTGGTTCTTGAGGAAGCTCAAACGTGCCGCGTAACACGAGAATGCACCTCATTGGTTCTTGAGGAAGCTCAAACATGCCGCGTAACACGAGAATGAACCTCATTGGTTCTTGTTGAAGCTCAAACGTGCCGCGTAACACGAGAATGAACCTCATTGGTTTTTGTAGAAGCTCAAACATGCTGCGTAACATGAGAATGAACCTCATTGGTTCTTGTTGAAGCTCAAACGTGCTGCGTAACACGAGAATGAACCTCATTGGTTCTTGTTGAAGCTCAAATGTGCCGCGTAACACGAGAATTAACCTCATTGGTTCTTGTAGAAGCTCAAACATGCTGCGTAACACGAGAATGAACCTCATTAGTTCTTGTAGAAGCTCGAATATGCCGCGTAACACGAGAATGAACCTCATTGGTTCTTGAAAAGCTCAAACATGCCGCGTAACACGAGAATTAACCTCATTGGTTCTTGTTGAAGCTCAAACGTGCCGCGTAACACGAGAATGAACCTCATTGGTTCTTGAGGAAGCTTAAACGTGTCGCGTAACACGAGAAGGAACCTCATTGGTTCTTGAAAAGCTCAAATGTGCCGCGTAACACGAGAATGAACCTCATTGGTTCTTGCGGAAGCTCAAACATGTCGCGTAACACGAGAATGAACCTCATTGGTTCTTGCGGAAGCTCAAAAGTGCCGCGTAACACGAGAATGAACCTCATTGGTTCTTGAGGAAGCTCAAAAGTGCCGTGTAACACGAGAATGAACCTCATTGGTTCTTGCGGAAGCTCAAAAGTGCCGCGTAACACGAGAATGAACCTCATTGGTTTTTGTTGAAGCTCAAACATGCCGCGTAACACGAGAATGAACCTCATTGGTTCTTGCAGAAGCTCAAACGTGCTGCGTAACACGAGAATGAACCTCATTGGTTCTTGCGGAAGCTCAAAAGTGCCGTGTAACACGAGAATGAACCTCATTGGTTCTTGAGGAAGCTCAAACGTGCCGCGTAACGAGAATGAACCTCATTGGTTCTTGTTGAAGCTTAAACGTGCCGCGTAACATGAGAATGAACCTCATTGGTTCTTGCAGAAGCTCAAACGTGCCGCGTAACACGAGAATGAACCTCATTGGTTCTTGCGGAAGCTCAAACGTGCCGCGTAACACGAGAATGAACCTCATTGGTTCTTGCGGAAGCTCAAAAGTGCCGTGTAACACGAGAATGAACCTCATTGGTTCTTGAGGAAGCTCAAACGTGCCGCGTAACGAGAATGAACCTCATTGGTTCTTGCTGAAGCTCAAACATGCTGCGTAACACGAGAATGAACCTCATTGGTTCTTGTTGAAGCTCAAACGTGCCGCGTAACACGAGAATGAACCTCATTGGTTCTTGAGGAAGCTTAAACGTGTCGCGTAACACGAGAATGAACCTCATTGGTTCTTGTTGAAGCTCAAACGTGCCGCGTAACACGAGAATGAACCTCATTGGTTCTTGAGGAAGCTTAAACGTGTCGCGTAACACGAGAATTAACCTCATTGGTTCTTGTTGAAGCTCAAATGTGCCGCGTAACACGAGTATTAACCTCATTGGTTCTTGTTGAAGCTCAAATGTGCCGCGTAACACGAGAATTAACCTCATTCGTTCTTGTAGAAGCTCAAACATGCCGCGTAACACGAGAATGAACCTCATTGGTTCTAGTTGAAGCTCAAACGTGCCGCGTAACACGAGAATGCACCTCATTGGTTCTTGAGGAAGCTCAAACGTGCCGCGTAACACGAGAATGCACCTCATTGGTTCTTGAGGAAGCTCAAACATGCCGCGTAACACGAGAATGAACCTCATTGGTTCTTGTTGAAGCTCAAACGTGCCGCGTAACACGAGAATGAACCTCATTGGTTTTTGTAGAAGCTCAAACATGCTGCGTAACACGAGAATGAACCTCATTGGTTCTTGTTGAAGCTCAAACGTGCCGCGTAACACGAGAATGAACCTCATTGGTTCTTGTTGAAGCTCAAATGTGCCGCGTAACACGAGAATTAACCTCATTGGTTCTTGTAGAAGCTCAAACATGCTGCGTAACACGAGAATGAACCTCATTGGTTCTTGTTGAAGCTCAAACGTGCCGCGTAACACGAGAATGAACCTCATTGGTTCTTGAGGAAGCTTAAACGTGTCGCGTAACACGAGAATGAACCTCATTGGTTCTTGAAAAGCTCAAACATGCCGCGTAACACGAGAATGAACCTCATTGGTTCTTGAAAAGCTCAAATGTGCCGCGTAACACGAGAATGAACCTCATTGGTTCTTGCGGAAGCTCAAACATGCCGCGTAACACGAGAATGAACCTCATTGGTTCTTGAAAAGCTCAAATGTGCCGCGTAACACGAGAATGAACCTCATTGGTTCTTGCGGAAGCTCAAACATGCCGCGTAACACGAGAATGAACCTCATTGGTTCTTGCAGAAGCTCAAACGTGCCGCGTAACACGAGAATGGACCTCATTGGTTCTTGAGGAAGCTCAAACGTGCCGCGTAACGAGAATGAACCTCATTGGTTCTTGTTGAAGCTCAAACGTGCCGCGTAACACGAGAATGAACCTCATTGGTTCTTGCGGAAGCTCAAAAGTGCCGCGTAACACGAGAATGAACCTCATTGGTTCTTGAGGAAGCTCAAACGTGCTGCGTAACACGAGAATGAACCTCATTGGTTCTTGAGGAAGCTCAAACGTGCCGCGTAACGAGAATGAACCTCATTGGTTCTTGTTGAAGCTCAAACGTGCCGCGTAACACGAGAATGAACCTCATTGGTTCTTGAGGAAGCTTAAACGTGTCGCGTAACACGAGAATGAACCTCATAGGTTCTTGAAAAGCTCAAACATGCCACGTAACACGAGAATTAACCTCATTGGTTCTTGTTGAAGCTCAAATGTGCCGCGTAACACGAGAATTAACCTCATTGGTTCTTGTAGAAGCTCAAACATGCTGCGTAACACGAGAATGAACCTCATTGGTTCTTGAGGAAGCTCAAACATGTCGCGTAACACGAGAATGAACCTCATTGGTTCTTGCGGAAGCTCAAACATGCCGCGTAACACGAGAATGAACCTCATTGGTTCTTGCGGAAACTCAAACATGTCGCGTAACACGAGAATGAACCTCATTGGTTCTTGCGGAAGCTCAAACATGCCGCGTAACACGAGAATGAACCTCATTGGTTCTTGCGGAAGCTCAAAAGTGCCGCGTAACACGAGAATGAACCTCATTGGTTCTTGAGGAAGCTCAAACGTGCTGCGTAACACGAGAATGAACCTCATTGGTTCTTGAGGAAGCTCAAACGTGCCGCGTAACGAGAATGAACCTCATTGGTTATTGTTGAAGCTCAAACGTTCCGCGTAACACGAGAATGAACCTCATTGGTTCTTGAAAAGCTCAAATGTGCCGCGTAACACGAGAATGAACCTCATTGGTTCTTGCGGAAGCTCAAAAGTGGCGCGTAACGAGAATGAACCTCATTGGTTCTTGAGGAAGCTTAAACGTGTCGCGTAACACGAGAATGAACCTCATTGGTTCTTGAAAAGCTCAAACGTGCCGCATAACACGAGAATGAACCTCATTGGTTCTTGAAAAGCTCAAATGTGCCGCGTAACACGAGAATGAACCTCATTGGTTCTTGCGGAAGCTCAAACATGTCGCGTAACATGAGAATGAACCTCATTGGTTCTTGCGGAAGCTCAAACATGCCGCGTAACACGAGAATGAACCTCATTGGTTCTTGAGGAAGCTCAAACGTGCCGCGTAACGAGAATGAACCTCATTGGTTCTTGAGGAAGCTCAAACGTGCCGCGTAACGAGAATGAACCTCATTGGTTCTTGCGGAAGCTCAAAAGTGCCGCGTAACACGAGAATGAACCTCATTGGTTCTTGAGGAAGCTCAAACGTGCTGCGTAACACGAGAATGAACCTCATTGGTTCTTGAGGAAGCTCAAACGTGCCGCGTAACGAGAATGAACCTCATTGGTTCTTGAGGAAGCTCAAAAGTGCCGCGTAACACGAGAATGAACCTCATTGGTTCTTGAGGAAGCTCAAACGTGCTGCGTAACACGAGAATGAACCTCATTGGTTCTTGAGGAAGCTCAAACGTGCCGCGTAACGATAATGAACCTCATTGGTTCTTGAAAAGCTCAAATGTGCCGCGTAACACGAGAATGAACCTCATTGGTTCTTGAAAAGCTCAAATGTGCCGCGTAACACGAGAATGAACCTCATTGGTTCTTGAAAAGCTCAAATGTGCCGCGTAACACGAGAATGAACCTCATTGGTTCTTGAAAAGCTCAAATGTGCCGCGTAACACGAGAATGAACCTCATTGGTTCTTGCGGAAGCTCAAACATGTCGCGTAACACGAGAATGAACCTCATTGGTTCTTGAGGAAGCTCAAACGTGCCGCGTAACACGAGAATGAACCTCATTGGTTCTTGCAGAAGCTCAAAAGTGGCGCGTAACACGAGAATGAACCTCATTGGTTCTTGAGGAAGCTCAAACGTGCTGCGTAACACGAGAATGAACCTCAGTGGTTCTTGAGGAAGCTCAAACGTGCCGCGTAACACGAGAATGAACCTCATTGGTTCTTGCTGAAGCTCAAACATGCTGCGTAACACGAGAATGAACCTCATTGGTTCTTGAAAAGCTCAAACGTGCCGCATAACACGAGAATGAACCTCATTGGTTCTTGAAAAGCTCAAATGTGCCGCGTAACACGAGAATGAACCTCATTGGTTCTTGCGGAAGCTCAAACATGTCGCGTAACATGAGAATGAACCTCATTGGTTCTTGCGGAAGCTCAAACATGCCGCGTAACACGAGAATGAACCTCATTGGTTCTTGAGGAAGCTCAAACGTGCCGCGTAACGAGAATGAACCTCATTGGTTCTTGAGGAAGCTCAAACGTGCCGCGTAACGAGAATGAACCTCATTGGTTCTTGCGGAAGCTCAAAAGTGCCGCGTAACACGAGAATGAACCTCATTGGTTCTTGAGGAAGCTCAAACGTGCTGCGTAACACGAGAATGAACCTCATTGGTTCTTGAGGAAGCTCAAACGTGCCGCGTAACGAGAATGAACCTCATTGGTTCTTGAGGAAGCTCAAAAGTGCCGCGTAACACGAGAATGAACCTCATTGGTTCTTGAGGAAGCTCAAACGTGCTGCGTAACACGAGAATGAACCTCATTGGTTCTTGAGGAAGCTCAAACGTGCCGCGTAACGATAATGAACCTCATTGGTTCTTGAAAAGCTCAAATGTGCCGCGTAACACGAGAATGAACCTCATTGGTTCTTGAAAAGCTCAAATGTGCCGCGTAACACGAGAATGAACCTCATTGGTTCTTGAAAAGCTCAAATGTGCCGCGTAACACGAGAATGAACCTCATTGGTTCTTGAAAAGCTCAAATGTGCCGCGTAACACGAGAATGAACCTCATTGGTTCTTGCGGAAGCTCAAACATGTCGCGTAACACGAGAATGAACCTCATTGGTTCTTGAGGAAGCTCAAACGTGCCGCGTAACACGAGAATGAACCTCATTGGTTCTTGCAGAAGCTCAAAAGTGGCGCGTAACACGAGAATGAACCTCATTGGTTCTTGAGGAAGCTCAAACGTGCTGCGTAACACGAGAATGAACCTCAGTGGTTCTTGAGGAAGCTCAAACGTGCCGCGTAACACGAGAATGAACCTCATTGGTTCTTGCTGAAGCTCAAACATGCTGCGTAACACGAGAATGAACCTCATTGGTTCTTGTTGAAGCTCAAACGTGCCGCGTAACACGAGAATGAACCTCATTGGTTCTTGAGGAAGCTTAAACGTGTCGCGTAACACGAGAATGAACCTCATTGGTTCTTGTTGAAGCTCAAACGTGCCGCGTAACACGAGAATGAACCTCATTGGTTCTTGAGGAAGCTTAAACGTGTCGCGTAACACGAGAATTAACCTCATTGGTTCTTGTTGAAGCTCAAATGTGCCGCGTAACACGAGTATTAACCTCATTGGTTCTTGTTGAAGCTCAAATGTGCCGCGTAACACGAGAATTAACCTCATTCGTTCTTGTAGAAGCTCAAACATGCCGCGTAACACGAGAATGAACCTCATTGGTTCTAGTTGAAGCTCAAACGTGCCGCGTAACACGAGAATGCACCTCATTGGTTCTTGAGGAAGCTCAAACGTGCCGCGTAACACGAGAATGCACCTCATTGGTTCTTGAGGAAGCTCAAACATGCCGCGTAACACGAGAATGAACCTCATTGGTTCTTGTTGAAGCTCAAACGTGCCGCGTAACACGAGAATGAACCTCATTGGTTTTTGTAGAAGCTCAAACATGCTGCGTAACATGAGAATGAACCTCATTGGTTCTTGTTGAAGCTCAAACGTGCTGCGTAACACGAGAATGAACCTCATTGGTTCTTGTTGAAGCTCAAATGTGCCGCGTAACACGAGAATTAACCTCATTGGTTCTTGTAGAAGCTCAAACATGCTGCGTAACACGAGAATGAACCTCATTAGTTCTTGTAGAAGCTCGAATATGCCGCGTAACACGAGAATGAACCTCATTGGTTCTTGAAAAGCTCAAACATGCCGCGTAACACGAGAATTAACCTCATTGGTTCTTGTTGAAGCTCAAACGTGCCGCGTAACACGAGAATGAACCTCATTGGTTCTTGAGGAAGCTTAAACGTGTCGCGTAACACGAGAAGGAACCTCATTGGTTCTTGAAAAGCTCAAATGTGCCGCGTAACACGAGAATGAACCTCATTGGTTCTTGCGGAAGCTCAAACATGTCGCGTAACACGAGAATGAACCTCATTGGTTCTTGCGGAAGCTCAAAAGTGCCGCGTAACACGAGAATGAACCTCATTGGTTCTTGAGGAAGCTCAAAAGTGCCGTGTAACACGAGAATGAACCTCATTGGTTCTTGCGGAAGCTCAAAAGTGCCGCGTAACACGAGAATGAACCTCATTGGTTTTTGTTGAAGCTCAAACATGCCGCGTAACACGAGAATGAACCTCATTGGTTCTTGCAGAAGCTCAAACGTGCCGCGTAACACGAGAATGAACCTCATTGGTTCTTGCGGAAGCTCAAAAGTGCCGTGTAACACGAGAATGAACCTCATTGGTTCTTGAGGAAGCTCAAACGTGCCGCGTAACGAGAATGAACCTCATTGGTTCTTGTTGAAGCTTAAACGTGCCGCGTAACATGAGAATGAACCTCATTGGTTCTTGAAGTTCTAACACGAGAATGAACCTCATTGGTTCTTGCGGAAGCTCAAACGTGCCGCGTAACACGAGAATGAACCTCATTGGTTCTTGAGGAAGCTCTGCCTAACACGAGAATGCGTGCCTCGTAACACGAGAATGAACCTCATTGGTTCTTGCGGAAGCTCAAACGTGCCGCGTAACACGAGAATGAACCTCATTGGTTCTTGCGGAAGCTCAAAAGTGCCGTGTAACACGAGAATGAACCTCATTGGTTCTTGAGGAAGCTCAAACGTGCCGCGTAACGAGAATGAACCTCATTGGTTCTTGCTGAAGCTCAAACATGCTGCGTAACACGAGAATGAACCTCATTGGTTCTTGTTGAAGCTCAAACGTGCCGCGTAACACGAGAATGAACCTCATTGGTTCTTGAGGAAGCTTAAACGTGTCGCGTAACACGAGAATGAACCTCATTGGTTCTTGTTGAAGCTCAAACGTGCCGCGTAACACGAGAATGAACCTCATTGGTTCTTGAGGAAGCTTAAACGTGTCGCATAACACGAGAATGAACCTCATTGGTTCTTGTTGAAGCTCAAACGTGCCGCGTAACACGAGAATGAACCTCATTGGTTCTTGAGGAAGCTTAAACGTGTCGCGTAACACGAGAATTAACCTCATTGGTTCTTGTTGAAGCTCAAATGTGCCGCGTAACACGAGTATTAACCTCATTGGTTCTTGTTGAAGCTCAAATGTGCCGCGTAACACGAGAATTAACCTCATTCGTTCTTGTAGAAGCTCAAACATGCCGCGTAACACGAGAATGAACCTCATTGGTTCTAGTTGAAGCTCAAACGTGCCGCGTAACACGAGAATGCACCTCATTGGTTCTTGAGGAAGCTCAAACGTGCCGCGTAACACGAGAATGCACCTCATTGGTTCTTGAGGAAGCTCAAACATGCCGCGTAACACGAGAATGAACCTCATTGGTTCTTGTTGAAGCTCAAACGTGCCGCGTAACACGAGAATGAACCTCATTGGTTTTTGTAGAAGCTCAAACATGCTGCGTAACATGAGAATGAACCTCATTGGTTCTTGTTGAAGCTCAAACGTGCTGCGTAACACGAGAATGAACCTCATTGGTTCTTGTTGAAGCTCAAATGTGCCGCGTAACACGAGAATTAACCTCATTGGTTCTTGTTGAAGCTCAAACGTGCCGCGTAACACGAGAATGAACCTCATTGGTTTTTGTAGAAGCTCAAACATGCTGCGTAACATGAGAATGAACCTCATTGGTTCTTGAAAAGCTCAAACATGCCGCGTAACACGAGAATTAACCTCATTGGTTCTTGTTGAAGCTCAAACGTGCCGCGTAACACGAGAATGAACCTCATTGGTTCTTGAGGAAGCTTAAACGTGTCGCGTAACACGAGAAGGAACCTCATTGGTTCTTGAAAAGCTCAAATGTGCCGCGTAACACGAGAATGAACCTCATTGGTTCTTGCGGAAGCTCAAACATGTCGCGTAACACGAGAATGAACCTCATTGGTTCTTGCGGAAGCTCAAAAGTGCCGCGTAACACGAGAATGAACCTCATTGGTTCTTGAGGAAGCTCAAAAGTGCCGTGTAACACGAGAATGAACCTCATTGGTTCTTGCGGAAGCTCAAAAGTGCCGCGTAACACGAGAATGAACCTCATTGGTTTTTGTTGAAGCTCAAACATGCCGCGTAACACGAGAATGAACCTCATTGGTTCTTGCAGAAGCTCAAACGTGCCGCGTAACACGAGAATGAACCTCATTGGTTCTTGCGGAAGCTCAAAAGTGCCGTGTAACACGAGAATGAACCTCATTGGTTCTTGAGGAAGCTCAAACGTGCCGCGTAATGAGAATGAACCTCATTGGTTCTTGTTGAAGCTTAAACGTGCCGCGTAACATGAGAATGAACCTCATTGGTTCTTGCAGAAGCTCAAACGTGCCGCGTAACACGAGAATGAACCTCATTGGTTCTTGCGGAAGCTCAAACGTGCCGCGTAACACGAGAATGAACCTCATTGGTTCTTGCGGAAGCTCAAAAGTGCCGTGTAACACGAGAATGAACCTCATTGGTTCTTGAGGAAGCTCAAACGTGCCGCGTAACGAGAATGAACCTCATTGGTTCTTGCTGAAGCTCAAACATGCTGCGTAACACGAGAATGAACCTCATTGGTTCTTGTTGAAGCTCAAACGTGCCGCGTAACACGAGAATGAACCTCATTGGTTCTTGAGGAAGCTTAAACGTGTCGCGTAACACGAGAATGAACCTCATTGGTTCTTGTTGAAGCTCAAACGTGCCGCGTAACACGAGAATGAACCTCATTGGTTCTTGAGGAAGCTTAAACGTGTCGCGTAACACGAGAATTAACCTCATTGGTTCTTGTTGAAGCTCAAATGTGCCGCGTAACACGAGTATTAACCTCATTGGTTCTTGTTGAAGCTCAAATGTGCCGCGTAACACGAGAATTAACCTCATTCGTTCTTGTACAAGCTCAAACATGCCGCGTAACACGAGAATGAACCTCATTGGTTCTAGTTGAAGCTCAAACGTGCCGCGTAACACGAGAATGCACCTCATTGGTTCTTGAGGAAGCTCAAACGTGCCGCGTAACACGAGAATTAACCTCATTGGTTCTTGTTGAAGCTCAAACGTGCCGCGTAACACGAGAATGAACCTCATTGGTTCTTGCGGAAGCTCAAACATGTCGCATAACACGAGAATGAACCTCATTGGTTCTTGCTGAAGCTCAAACGTGCCGCGTAACACGAGAATGAACCTCATTGGTTCTTGTTGAAGCTCAAATGTGCCGCGTAACACGAGAATTAACCTCATTAGTTCTTGTAGAAGCTCGAATATGCCGCGTAACACGAGAATGAACCTCATTGGTTCTTGAAAAGCTCAAACATGCCGCGTAACACGAGAATTAACCTCATTGGTTCTTGTTGAAGCTCAAACGTGCCGCGTAACACGAGAATGAACCTCATTGGTTCTTGAGGAAGCTTAAACGTGTCGCGTAACACGAGAAGGAACCTCATTGGTTCTTGAAAAGCTCAAATGTGCCGCGTAACACGAGAATGAACCTCATTGGTTCTTGCGGAAGCTCAAACATGTCGCGTAACACGAGAATGAACCTCATTGGTTCTTGCGGAAGCTCAAAAGTGCCGCGTAACACGAGAATGAACCTCATTGGTTCTTGAGGAAGCTCAAAAGTGCCGTGTAACACGAGAATGAACCTCATTGGTTCTTGCGGAAGCTCAAAAGTGCCGCGTAACACGAGAATGAACCTCATTGGTTTTTGTTGAAGCTCAAACATGCCGCGTAACACGAGAATGAACCTCATTGGTTCTTGCAGAAGCTCAAACGTGCCGCGTAACACGAGAATGAACCTCATTGGTTCTTGCGAAAGCTCAAAAGTGCCGTGTAACACGAGAATGAACCTCATTGGTTCTTGAGGAAGCTCAAACGTGCCGCGTAACGAGAATGAACCTCATTGGTTCTTGTTGAAGCTTAAACGTGCCGCGTAACATGAGAATGAACCTCATTGGTTCTTGCAGAAGCTCAAACGTGCCGCGTAACACGAGAATGAACCTCATTGGTTCTTGCGGAAGCTCAAACGTGCCGCGTAACACGAGAATGAACCTCATTGGTTCTTGCGGAAGCTCAAAAGTGCCGTGTAACACGAGAATGAACCTCATTGGTTCTTGAGGAAGCTCAAACGTGCCGCGTAACGAGAATGAACCTCATTGGTTCTTGCTGAAGCTCAAACATGCTGCGTAACACGAGAATGAACCTCACTGGTTCTTGTTGAAGCTCAAACGTGCCGCGTAACACGAGAATGAACCTCATTGGTTCTTGAGGAAGCTTAAACGTGTCGCGTAACACGAGAATGAACCTCATTGGTTCTTGTTGAAGCTCAAACGTGCCGCGTAACACGAGAATGAACCTCATTGGTTCTTGAGGAAGCTTAAACGTGTCGCGTAACACGAGAATTAACCTCATTGGTTCTTGTTGAAGCTCAAATGTGCCGCGTAACACGAGTATTAACCTCATTGGTTCTTGATGAAGCTCAAATGTGCCGCGTAACACGAGAATTAACCTCATTCGTTCTTGTAGAAGCTCAAACATGCCGCGTAACACGAGAATGAACCTCATTGGTTCTAGTTGAAGCTCAAACGTGCCGCGTAACACGAGAATGCACCTCATTGGTTCTTGAGGAAGCTCAAACGTGCCGCGTAACACGAGAATGCACCTCATTGGTTCTTGAGGAAGCTCAAACATGCCGCGTAACACGAGAATGAACCTCATTGGTTCTTGTTGAAGCTCAAACGTGCCGCGTAACACGAGAATGAACCTCATTGGTTTTTGTAGAAGCTCAAACATGCTGCGTAACATGAGAATGAACCTCATTGGTTCTTGTTGAAGCTCAAACGTGCTGCGTAACACGAGAATGAACCTCATTGGTTCTTGTTGAAGCTCAAATGTGCCGCGTAACACGAGAATTAACCTCATTGGTTCTTGTAGAAGCTCAAACATGCTGCGTAACACGAGAATGAACCTCATTAGTTCTTGTAGAAGCTCGAATATGCCGCGTAACACGAGAATGAACCTCATTGGTTCTTGAAAAGCTCAAACATGCCGCGTAACACGAGAATTAACCTCATTGGTTCTTGTTGAAGCTCAAACGTGCCGCGTAACACGAGAATGAACCTCATTGGTTCTTGAGGAAGCTTAAACGTGTCGCGTAACACGAGAAGGAACCTCATTGGTTCTTGAAAAGCTCAAATGTGCCGCGTAACACGAGAATGAACCTCATTGGTTCTTGCGGAAGCTCAAACATGTCGCGTAACACGAGAATGAACCTCATTGGTTCTTGCGGAAGCTCAAAAGTGCCGCGTAACACGAGAATGAACCTCATTGGTTCTTGAGGAAGCTCAAAAGTGCCGTGTAACACGAGAATGAACCTCATTGGTTCTTGCGGAGGCTCAAAAGTGCCGCGTAACACGAGAATGAACCTCATTGGTTTTTGTTGAAGCTCAAACATGCCGCGTAACACGAGAATGAACCTCATTGGTTCTTGCAGAAGCTCAAACGTGCCGCGTAACACGAGAATGAACCTCATTGGTTCTTGCGGAAGCTCAAAAGTGCCGTGTAACACGAGAATGAACCTCATTGGTTCTTGAGGAAGCTCAAACGTGCCGCGTAACGAGAATGAACCTCATTGGTTCTTGTTGAAGCTTAAACGTGCCGCGTAACATGAGAATGAACCTCATTGGTTCTTGCAGAAGCTCAAACGTGCCGCGTAACACGAGAATGAACCTCATTGGTTCTTGCGGAAGCTCAAACGTGCCGCGTAACACGAGAATGAACCTCATTGGTTCTTGCGGAAGCTCAAAAGTGCCGTGTAACACGAGAATGAACCTCATTGGTTCTTGAGGAAGCTCAAACGTGCCGCGTAACGAGAATGAACCTCATTGGTTCTTGCTGAAGCTCAAACATGCTGCGTAACACGAGAATGAACCTCATTGGTTCTTGTTGAAGCTCAAACGTGCCGCGTAACACGAGAATGAACCTCATTGGTTCTTGAGGAAGCTTAAACGTGTCGCGTAACACGAGAATGAACCTCATTGGTTCTTGTTGAAGCTCAAACGTGCCGCGTAACACGAGAATGAACCTCATTGGTTCTTGAGGAAGCTTAAACGTGTCGCATAACACGAGAATGAACCTCATTGGTTCTTGTTGAAGCTCAAACGTGCCGCGTAACACGAGAATGAACCTCATTGGTTCTTGAGGAAGCTTAAACGTGTCGCGTAACACGAGAATTAACCTCATTGGTTCTTGTTGAAGCTCAAATGTGCCGCGTAACACGAGTATTAACCTCATTGGTTCTTGTTGAAGCTCAAATGTGCCGCGTAACACGAGAATTAACCTCATTCGTTCTTGTAGAAGCTCAAACATGCCGCGTAACACGAGAATGAACCTCATTGGTTCTAGTTGAAGCTCAAACGTGCCGCGTAACACGAGAATGCACCTCATTGGTTCTTGAGGAAGCTCAAACGTGCCGCGTAACACGAGAATGCACCTCATTGGTTCTTGAGGAAGCTCAAACATGCCGCGTAACACGAGAATGAACCTCATTGGTTCTTGTTGAAGCTCAAACGTGCCGCGTAACACGAGAATGAACCTCATTGGTTTTTGTAGAAGCTCAAACATGCTGCGTAACATGAGAATGAACCTCATTGGTTCTTGTTGAAGCTCAAACGTGCTGCGTAACACGAGAATGAACCTCATTGGTTCTTGTTGAAGCTCAAATGTGCCGCGTAACACGAGAATTAACCTCATTGGTTCTTGTAGAAGCTCAAACATGCTGCGTAACACGAGAATGAACCTCATTAGTTCTTGTAGAAGCTCGAATATGCCGCGTAACACGAGAATGAACCTCATTGGTTCTTGAAAAGCTCAAACATGCCGCGTAACACGAGAATTAACCTCATTGGTTCTTGTTGAAGCTCAAACGTGCCGCGTAACACGAGAATGAACCTCATTGGTTCTTGAGGAAGCTTAAACGTGTCGCGTAACACGAGAAGGAACCTCATTGGTTCTTGAAAAGCTCAAATGTGCCGCGTAACACGAGAATGAACCTCATTGGTTCTTGCGGAAGCTCAAACATGTCGCGTAACACGAGAATGAACCTCATTGGTTCTTGCGGAAGCTCAAAAGTGCCGCGTAACACGAGAATGAACCTCATTGGTTCTTGAGGAAGCTCAAAAGTGCCGTGTAACACGAGAATGAACCTCATTGGTTCTTGCGGAAGCTCAAAAGTGCCGCGTAACACGAGAATGAACCTCATTGGTTTTTGTTGAAGCTCAAACATGCCGCGTAACACGAGAATGAACCTCATTGGTTCTTGCAGAAGCTCAAACGTGCTGCGTAACACGAGAATGAACCTCATTGGTTCTTGCGGAAGCTCAAAAGTGCCGTGTAACACGAGAATGAACCTCATTGGTTCTTGAGGAAGCTCAAACGTGCCGCGTAACGAGAATGAACCTCATTGGTTCTTGTTGAAGCTTAAACGTGCCGCGTAACATGAGAATGAACCTCATTGGTTCTTGCAGAAGCTCAAACGTGCCGCGTAACACGAGAATGAACCTCATTGGTTCTTGCGGAAGCTCAAACGTGCCGCGTAACACGAGAATGAACCTCATTGGTTCTTGCGGAAGCTCAAAAGTGCCGTGTAACACGAGAATGAACCTCATTGGTTCTTGAGGAAGCTCAAACGTGCCGCGTAACGAGAATGAACCTCATTGGTTCTTGCTGAAGCTCAAACATGCTGCGTAACACGAGAATGAACCTCATTGGTTCTTGTTGAAGCTCAAACGTGCCGCGTAACACGAGAATGAACCTCATTGGTTCTTGAGGAAGCTTAAACGTGTCGCGTAACACGAGAATGAACCTCATTGGTTCTTGTTGAAGCTCAAACGTGCCGCGTAACACGAGAATGAACCTCATTGGTTCTTGAGGAAGCTTAAACGTGTCGCGTAACACGAGAATTAACCTCATTGGTTCTTGTTGAAGCTCAAATGTGCCGCGTAACACGAGTATTAACCTCATTGGTTCTTGTTGAAGCTCAAATGTGCCGCGTAACACGAGAATTAACCTCATTCGTTCTTGTAGAAGCTCAAACATGCCGCGTAACACGAGAATGAACCTCATTGGTTCTAGTTGAAGCTCAAACGTGCCGCGTAACACGAGAATGCACCTCATTGGTTCTTGAGGAAGCTCAAACGTGCCGCGTAACACGAGAATGCACCTCATTGGTTCTTGAGGAAGCTCAAACATGCCGCGTAACACGAGAATGAACCTCATTGGTTCTTGTTGAAGCTCAAACGTGCCGCGTAACACGAGAATGAACCTCATTGGTTTTTGTAGAAGCTCAAACATGCTGCGTAACACGAGAATGAACCTCATTGGTTCTTGTTGAAGCTCAAACGTGCTGCGTAACACGAGAATGAACCTCATTGGTTCTTGTTGAAGCTCAAATGTGCCGCGTAACACGAGAATTAACCTCATTGGTTCTTGTAGAAGCTCAAACATGCTGCGTAACACGAGAATGAACCTCATTGGTTCTTGTTGAAGCTCAAACGTGCCGCGTAACACGAGAATGAACCTCATTGGTTCTTGAGGAAGCTTAAACGTGTCGCGTAACACGAGAATGAACCTCATTGGTTCTTGAAAAGCTCAAACATGCCGCGTAACACGAGAATGAACCTCATTGGTTCTTGAAAAGCTCAAATGTGCCGCGTAACACGAGAATGAACCTCATTGGTTCTTGCGGAAGCTCAAACATGCCGCGTAACACGAGAATGAACCTCATTGGTTCTTGAAAAGCTCAAATGTGCCGCGTAACACGAGAATGAACCTCATTGGTTCTTGCGGAAGCTCAAACATGCCGCGTAACACGAGAATGAACCTCATTGGTTCTTGCAGAAGCTCAAACGTGCCGCGTAACACGAGAATGGACCTCATTGGTTCTTGAGGAAGCTCAAACGTGCCGCGTAACGAGAATGAACCTCATTGGTTCTTGTTGAAGCTCAAACGTGCCGCGTAACACGAGAATGAACCTCATTGGTTCTTGCGGAAGCTCAAAAGTGCCGCGTAACACGAGAATGAACCTCATTGGTTCTTGAGGAAGCTCAAACGTGCTGCGTAACACGAGAATGAACCTCATTGGTTCTTGAGGAAGCTCAAACGTGCCGCGTAACGAGAATGAACCTCATTGGTTCTTGTTGAAGCTCAAACGTGCCGCGTAACACGAGAATGAACCTCATTGGTTCTTGAGGAAGCTTAAACGTGTCGCGTAACACGAGAATGAACCTCATAGGTTCTTGAAAAGCTCAAACATGCCACGTAACACGAGAATTAACCTCATTGGTTCTTGTTGAAGCTCAAATGTGCCGCGTAACACGAGAATTAACCTCATTGGTTCTTGTAGAAGCTCAAACATGCTGCGTAACACGAGAATGAACCTCATTGGTTCTTGAGGAAGCTCAAACATGTCGCGTAACACGAGAATGAACCTCATTGGTTCTTGCGGAAGCTCAAAAGTGCCGCGTAACACGAGAATGAACCTCATTGGTTCTTGAGGAAGCTCAAACGTGCTGCGTAACACGAGAATGAACCTCATTGGTTCTTGAGGAAGCTCAAACGTGCCGCGTAACGAGAATGAACCTCATTGGTTATTGTTGAAGCTCAAACGTTCCGCGTAACACGAGAATGAACCTCATTGGTTCTTGAAAAGCTCAAATGTGCCGCGTAACACGAGAATGAACCTCATTGGTTCTTGCGGAAGCTCAAAAGTGGCGCGTAACGAGAATGAACCTCATTGGTTCTTGAGGAAGCTTAAACGTGTCGCGTAACACGAGAATGAACCTCATTGGTTCTTGAAAAGCTCAAACGTGCCGCATAACACGAGAATGAACCTCATTGGTTCTTGAAAAGCTCAAATGTGCCGCGTAACACGAGAATGAACCTCATTGGTTCTTGCGGAAGCTCAAACATGTCGCGTAACATGAGAATGAACCTCATTGGTTCTTGCGGAAGCTCAAACATGCCGCGTAACACGAGAATGAACCTCATTGGTTCTTGAGGAAGCTCAAACGTGCCGCGTAACGAGAATGAACCTCATTGGTTCTTGAGGAAGCTCAAACGTGCCGCGTAACGAGAATGAACCTCATTGGTTCTTGCGGAAGCTCAAAAGTGCCGCGTAACACGAGAATGAACCTCATTGGTTCTTGAGGAAGCTCAAACGTGCTGCGTAACACGAGAATGAACCTCATTGGTTCTTGAGGAAGCTCAAACGTGCCGCGTAACGAGAATGAACCTCATTGGTTCTTGTTGAAGCTCAAACGTGCCGCGTAACACGAGAATGAACCTCATTGGTTCTTGAGGAAGCTTAAACGTGTCGCGTAACACGAGAATGAACCTCATAGGTTCTTGAAAAGCTCAAACATGCCACGTAACACGAGAATTAACCTCATTGGTTCTTGTTGAAGCTCAAATGTGCCGCGTAACACGAGAATTAACCTCATTGGTTCTTGTAGAAGCTCAAACATGCTGCGTAACACGAGAATGAACCTCATTGGTTCTTGAGGAAGCTCAAACATGTCGCGTAACACGAGAATGAACCTCATTGGTTCTTGCGGAAGCTCAAAAGTGCCGCGTAACACGAGAATGAACCTCATTGGTTCTTGAGGAAGCTCAAACGTGCTGCGTAACACGAGAATGAACCTCATTGGTTCTTGAGGAAGCTCAAACGTGCCGCGTAACGAGAATGAACCTCATTGGTTATTGTTGAAGCTCAAACGTTCCGCGTAACACGAGAATGAACCTCATTGGTTCTTGAAAAGCTCAAATGTGCCGCGTAACACGAGAATGAACCTCATTGGTTCTTGCGGAAGCTCAAAAGTGGCGCGTAACGAGAATGAACCTCATTGGTTCTTGAGGAAGCTTAAACGTGTCGCGTAACACGAGAATGAACCTCATTGGTTCTTGAAAAGCTCAAACGTGCCGCATAACACGAGAATGAACCTCATTGGTTCTTGAAAAGCTCAAATGTGCCGCGTAACACGAGAATGAACCTCATTGGTTCTTGCGGAAGCTCAAACATGTCGCGTAACATGAGAATGAACCTCATTGGTTCTTGCGGAAGCTCAAACATGCCGCGTAACACGAGAATGAACCTCATTGGTTCTTGAGGAAGCTCAAACGTGCCGCGTAACGAGAATGAACCTCATTGGTTCTTGAGGAAGCTCAAACGTGCCGCGTAACGAGAATGAACCTCATTGGTTCTTGCGGAAGCTCAAAAGTGCCGCGTAACACGAGAATGAACCTCATTGGTTCTTGAGGAAGCTCAAACATGTCGCGTAACACGAGAATGAACCTCATTGGTTCTTGCGGAAGCTCAAACATGCCGCGTAACACGAGAATGAACCTCATTGGTTCTTGCGGAAACTCAAACATGTCGCGTAACACGAGAATGAACCTCATTGGTTCTTGCGGAAGCTCAAACATGCCGCGTAACACGAGAATGAACCTCATTGGTTCTTGCGGAAGCTCAAAAGTGCCGCGTAACACGAGAATGAACCTCATTGGTTCTTGAGGAAGCTCAAACGTGCTGCGTAACACGAGAATGAACCTCATTGGTTCTTGAGGAAGCTCAAACGTGCCGCGTAACGAGAATGAACCTCATTGGTTATTGTTGAAGCTCAAACGTTCCGCGTAACACGAGAATGAACCTCATTGGTTCTTGAAAAGCTCAAATGTGCCGCGTAACACGAGAATGAACCTCATTGGTTCTTGCGGAAGCTCAAAAGTGGCGCGTAACGAGAATGAACCTCATTGGTTCTTGAGGAAGCTTAAACGTGTCGCGTAACACGAGAATGAACCTCATTGGTTCTTGAAAAGCTCAAACGTGCCGCATAACACGAGAATGAACCTCATTGGTTCTTGAAAAGCTCAAATGTGCCGCGTAACACGAGAATGAACCTCATTGGTTCTTGCGGAAGCTCAAACATGTCGCGTAACATGAGAATGAACCTCATTGGTTCTTGCGGAAGCTCAAACATGCCGCGTAACACGAGAATGAACCTCATTGGTTCTTGAGGAAGCTCAAACGTGCCGCGTAACGAGAATGAACCTCATTGGTTCTTGAGGAAGCTCAAACGTGCCGCGTAACGAGAATGAACCTCATTGGTTCTTGCGGAAGCTCAAAAGTGCCGCGTAACACGAGAATGAACCTCATTGGTTCTTGAGGAAGCTCAAACGTGCTGCGTAACACGAGAATGAACCTCATTGGTTCTTGAGGAAGCTCAAACGTGCCGCGTAACGAGAATGAACCTCATTGGTTCTTGAGGAAGCTCAAAAGTGCCGCGTAACACGAGAATGAACCTCATTGGTTCTTGAGGAAGCTCAAACGTGCTGCGTAACACGAGAATGAACCTCATTGGTTCTTGAGGAAGCTCAAACGTGCCGCGTAACGATAATGAACCTCATTGGTTCTTGAAAAGCTCAAATGTGCCGCGTAACACGAGAATGAACCTCATTGGTTCTTGAAAAGCTCAAATGTGCCGCGTAACACGAGAATGAACCTCATTGGTTCTTGAAAAGCTCAAATGTGCCGCGTAACACGAGAATGAACCTCATTGGTTCTTGAAAAGCTCAAATGTGCCGCGTAACACGAGAATGAACCTCATTGGTTCTTGCGGAAGCTCAAACATGTCGCGTAACACGAGAATGAACCTCATTGGTTCTTGAGGAAGCTCAAACGTGCCGCGTAACACGAGAATGAACCTCATTGGTTCTTGCAGAAGCTCAAAAGTGGCGCGTAACACGAGAATGAACCTCATTGGTTCTTGAGGAAGCTCAAACGTGCTGCGTAACACGAGAATGAACCTCAGTGGTTCTTGAGGAAGCTCAAACGTGCCGCGTAACACGAGAATGAACCTCATTGGTTCTTGCTGAAGCTCAAACATGCTGCGTAACACGAGAATGAACCTCATTGGTTCTTGTTGAAGCTCAAACGTGCCGCGTAACACGAGAATGAACCTCATTGGTTCTTGAGGAAGCTTAAACGTGTCGCGTAACACGAGAATGAACCTCATTGGTTCTTGTTGAAGCTCAAACGTGCCGCGTAACACGAGAATGAACCTCATTGGTTCTTGAGGAAGCTTAAACGTGTCGCGTAACACGAGAATTAACCTCATTGGTTCTTGTTGAAGCTCAAATGTGCCGCGTAACACGAGTATTAACCTCATTGGTTCTTGTTGAAGCTCAAATGTGCCGCGTAACACGAGAATTAACCTCATTCGTTCTTGTAGAAGCTCAAACATGCCGCGTAACACGAGAATGAACCTCATTGGTTCTAGTTGAAGCTCAAACGTGCCGCGTAACACGAGAATGCACCTCATTGGTTCTTGAGGAAGCTCAAACGTGCCGCGTAACACGAGAATGCACCTCATTGGTTCTTGAGGAAGCTCAAACATGCCGCGTAACACGAGAATGAACCTCATTGGTTCTTGTTGAAGCTCAAACGTGCCGCGTAACACGAGAATGAACCTCATTGGTTTTTGTAGAAGCTCAAACATGCTGCGTAACATGAGAATGAACCTCATTGGTTCTTGTTGAAGCTCAAACGTGCTGCGTAACACGAGAATGAACCTCATTGGTTCTTGTTGAAGCTCAAATGTGCCGCGTAACACGAGAATTAACCTCATTGGTTCTTGTAGAAGCTCAAACATGCTGCGTAACACGAGAATGAACCTCATTAGTTCTTGTAGAAGCTCGAATATGCCGCGTAACACGAGAATGAACCTCATTGGTTCTTGAAAAGCTCAAACATGCCGCGTAACACGAGAATTAACCTCATTGGTTCTTGTTGAAGCTCAAACGTGCCGCGTAACACGAGAATGAACCTCATTGGTTCTTGAGGAAGCTTAAACGTGTCGCGTAACACGAGAAGGAACCTCATTGGTTCTTGAAAAGCTCAAATGTGCCGCGTAACACGAGAATGAACCTCATTGGTTCTTGCGGAAGCTCAAACATGTCGCGTAACACGAGAATGAACCTCATTGGTTCTTGCGGAAGCTCAAAAGTGCCGCGTAACACGAGAATGAACCTCATTGGTTCTTGAGGAAGCTCAAAAGTGCCGTGTAACACGAGAATGAACCTCATTGGTTCTTGCGGAAGCTCAAAAGTGCCGCGTAACACGAGAATGAACCTCATTGGTTTTTGTTGAAGCTCAAACATGCCGCGTAACACGAGAATGAACCTCATTGGTTCTTGCAGAAGCTCAAACGTGCCGCGTAACACGAGAATGAACCTCATTGGTTCTTGCGGAAGCTCAAAAGTGCCGTGTAACACGAGAATGAACCTCATTGGTTCTTGAGGAAGCTCAAACGTGCCGCGTAACGAGAATGAACCTCATTGGTTCTTGTTGAAGCTTAAACGTGCCGCGTAACATGAGAATGAACCTCATTGGTTCTTGCAGAAGCTCAAACGTGCCGCGTAACACGAGAATGAACCTCATTGGTTCTTGCGGAAGCTCAAACGTGCCGCGTAACACGAGAATGAACCTCATTGGTTCTTGCGGAAGCTCAAAAGTGCCGTGTAACACGAGAATGAACCTCATTGGTTCTTGAGGAAGCTCAAACGTGCCGCGTAACGAGAATGAACCTCATTGGTTCTTGCTGAAGCTCAAACATGCTGCGTAACACGAGAATGAACCTCATTGGTTCTTGTTGAAGCTCAAACGTGCCGCGTAACACGAGAATGAACCTCATTGGTTCTTGAGGAAGCTTAAACGTGTCGCGTAACACGAGAATGAACCTCATTGGTTCTTGTTGAAGCTCAAACGTGCCGCGTAACACGAGAATGAACCTCATTGGTTCTTGAGGAAGCTTAAACGTGTCGCATAACACGAGAATGAACCTCATTGGTTCTTGTTGAAGCTCAAACGTGCCGCGTAACACGAGAATGAACCTCATTGGTTCTTGAGGAAGCTTAAACGTGTCGCGTAACACGAGAATTAACCTCATTGGTTCTTGTTGAAGCTCAAATGTGCCGCGTAACACGAGTATTAACCTCATTGGTTCTTGTTGAAGCTCAAATGTGCCGCGTAACACGAGAATTAACCTCATTCGTTCTTGTAGAAGCTCAAACATGCCGCGTAACACGAGAATGAACCTCATTGGTTCTAGTTGAAGCTCAAACGTGCCGCGTAACACGAGAATGCACCTCATTGGTTCTTGAGGAAGCTCAAACGTGCCGCGTAACACGAGAATGCACCTCATTGGTTCTTGAGGAAGCTCAAACATGCCGCGTAACACGAGAATGAACCTCATTGGTTCTTGTTGAAGCTCAAACGTGCCGCGTAACACGAGAATGAACCTCATTGGTTTTTGTAGAAGCTCAAACATGCTGCGTAACATGAGAATGAACCTCATTGGTTCTTGTTGAAGCTCAAACGTGCTGCGTAACACGAGAATGAACCTCATTGGTTCTTGTTGAAGCTCAAATGTGCCGCGTAACACGAGAATTAACCTCATTGGTTCTTGTTGAAGCTCAAACGTGCCGCGTAACACGAGAATGAACCTCATTGGTTTTTGTAGAAGCTCAAACATGCTGCGTAACATGAGAATGAACCTCATTGGTTCTTGAAAAGCTCAAACATGCCGCGTAACACGAGAATTAACCTCATTGGTTCTTGTTGAAGCTCAAACGTGCCGCGTAACACGAGAATGAACCTCATTGGTTCTTGAGGAAGCTTAAACGTGTCGCGTAACACGAGAAGGAACCTCATTGGTTCTTGAAAAGCTCAAATGTGCCGCGTAACACGAGAATGAACCTCATTGGTTCTTGCGGAAGCTCAAACATGTCGCGTAACACGAGAATGAACCTCATTGGTTCTTGCGGAAGCTCAAAAGTGCCGCGTAACACGAGAATGAACCTCATTGGTTCTTGAGGAAGCTCAAAAGTGCCGTGTAACACGAGAATGAACCTCATTGGTTCTTGCGGAAGCTCAAAAGTGCCGCGTAACACGAGAATGAACCTCATTGGTTTTTGTTGAAGCTCAAACATGCCGCGTAACACGAGAATGAACCTCATTGGTTCTTGCAGAAGCTCAAACGTGCCGCGTAACACGAGAATGAACCTCATTGGTTCTTGCGGAAGCTCAAAAGTGCCGTGTAACACGAGAATGAACCTCATTGGTTCTTGAGGAAGCTCAAACGTGCCGCGTAATGAGAATGAACCTCATTGGTTCTTGTTGAAGCTTAAACGTGCCGCGTAACATGAGAATGAACCTCATTGGTTCTTGCAGAAGCTCAAACGTGCCGCGTAACACGAGAATGAACCTCATTGGTTCTTGCGGAAGCTCAAACGTGCCGCGTAACACGAGAATGAACCTCATTGGTTCTTGCGGAAGCTCAAAAGTGCCGTGTAACACGAGAATGAACCTCATTGGTTCTTGAGGAAGCTCAAACGTGCCGCGTAACGAGAATGAACCTCATTGGTTCTTGCTGAAGCTCAAACATGCTGCGTAACACGAGAATGAACCTCATTGGTTCTTGTTGAAGCTCAAACGTGCCGCGTAACACGAGAATGAACCTCATTGGTTCTTGAGGAAGCTTAAACGTGTCGCGTAACACGAGAATGAACCTCATTGGTTCTTGTTGAAGCTCAAACGTGCCGCGTAACACGAGAATGAACCTCATTGGTTCTTGAGGAAGCTTAAACGTGTCGCGTAACACGAGAATTAACCTCATTGGTTCTTGTTGAAGCTCAAATGTGCCGCGTAACACGAGTATTAACCTCATTGGTTCTTGTTGAAGCTCAAATGTGCCGCGTAACACGAGAATTAACCTCATTCGTTCTTGTAGAAGCTCAAACATGCCGCGTAACACGAGAATGAACCTCATTGGTTCTAGTTGAAGCTCAAACGTGCCGCGTAACACGAGAATGCACCTCATTGGTTCTTGAGGAAGCTCAAACGTGCCGCGTAACACGAGAATGCACCTCATTGGTTCTTGAGGAAGCTCAAACATGCCGCGTAACACGAGAATGAACCTCATTGGTTCTTGTTGAAGCTCAAACGTGCCGCGTAACACGAGAATGAACCTCATTGGTTTTTGTAGAAGCTCAAACATGCTGCGTAACACGAGAATGAACCTCATTGGTTCTTGTTGAAGCTCAAACGTGCTGCGTAACACGAGAATGAACCTCATTGGTTCTTGTTGAAGCTCAAATGTGCCGCGTAACACGAGAATTAACCTCATTGGTTCTTGTAGAAGCTCAAACATGCTGCGTAACACGAGAATGAACCTCATTGGTTCTTGTTGAAGCTCAAACGTGCCGCGTAACACGAGAATGAACCTCATTGGTTCTTGAGGAAGCTTAAACGTGTCGCGTAACACGAGAATGAACCTCATTGGTTCTTGAAAAGCTCAAACATGCCGCGTAACACGAGAATGAACCTCATTGGTTCTTGAAAAGCTCAAATGTGCCGCGTAACACGAGAATGAACCTCATTGGTTCTTGCGGAAGCTCAAACATGCCGCGTAACACGAGAATGAACCTCATTGGTTCTTGAAAAGCTCAAATGTGCCGCGTAACACGAGAATGAACCTCATTGGTTCTTGCGGAAGCTCAAACATGCCGCGTAACACGAGAATGAACCTCATTGGTTCTTGCAGAAGCTCAAACGTGCCGCGTAACACGAGAATGGACCTCATTGGTTCTTGAGGAAGCTCAAACGTGCCGCGTAACGAGAATGAACCTCATTGGTTCTTGTTGAAGCTCAAACGTGCCGCGTAACACGAGAATGAACCTCATTGGTTCTTGCGGAAGCTCAAAAGTGCCGCGTAACACGAGAATGAACCTCATTGGTTCTTGAGGAAGCTCAAACGTGCTGCGTAACACGAGAATGAACCTCATTGGTTCTTGAGGAAGCTCAAACGTGCCGCGTAACGAGAATGAACCTCATTGGTTCTTGTTGAAGCTCAAACGTGCCGCGTAACACGAGAATGAACCTCATTGGTTCTTGAGGAAGCTTAAACGTGTCGCGTAACACGAGAATGAACCTCATAGGTTCTTGAAAAGCTCAAACATGCCACGTAACACGAGAATTAACCTCATTGGTTCTTGTTGAAGCTCAAATGTGCCGCGTAACACGAGAATTAACCTCATTGGTTCTTGTAGAAGCTCAAACATGCTGCGTAACACGAGAATGAACCTCATTGGTTCTTGAGGAAGCTCAAACATGTCGCGTAACACGAGAATGAACCTCATTGGTTCTTGCGGAAGCTCAAACATGCCGCGTAACACGAGAATGAACCTCATTGGTTCTTGCGGAAACTCAAACATGTCGCGTAACACGAGAATGAACCTCATTGGTTCTTGCGGAAGCTCAAACATGCCGCGTAACACGAGAATGAACCTCATTGGTTCTTGCGGAAGCTCAAAAGTGCCGCGTAACACGAGAATGAACCTCATTGGTTCTTGAGGAAGCTCAAACGTGCTGCGTAACACGAGAATGAACCTCATTGGTTCTTGAGGAAGCTCAAACGTGCCGCGTAACGAGAATGAACCTCATTGGTTATTGTTGAAGCTCAAACGTGCCGCGTAACACGAGAATGAACCTCATTGGTTCTTGAAAAGCTCAAATGTGCCGCGTAACACGAGAATGAACCTCATTGGTTCTTGCGGAAGCTCAAAAGTGGCGCGTAACGAGAATGAACCTCATTGGTTCTTGAGGAAGCTTAAACGTGTCGCGTAACACGAGAATGAACCTCATTGGTTCTTGAAAAGCTCAAACGTGCCGCATAACACGAGAATGAACCTCATTGGTTCTTGAAAAGCTCAAATGTGCCGCGTAACACGAGAATGAACCTCATTGGTTCTTGCGGAAGCTCAAACATGTCGCGTAACATGAGAATGAACCTCATTGGTTCTTGCGGAAGCTCAAACATGCCGCGTAACACGAGAATGAACCTCATTGGTTCTTGAGGAAGCTCAAACGTGCCGCGTAACGAGAATGAACCTCATTGGTTCTTGAGGAAGCTCAAACGTGCCGCGTAACGAGAATGAACCTCATTGGTTCTTGCGGAAGCTCAAAAGTGCCGCGTAACACGAGAATGAACCTCATTGGTTCTTGAGGAAGCTCAAACGTGCTGCGTAACACGAGAATGAACCTCATTGGTTCTTGAGGAAGCTCAAACGTGCCGCGTAACGAGAATGAACCTCATTGGTTCTTGAGGAAGCTCAAAAGTGCCGCGTAACACGAGAATGAACCTCATTGGTTCTTGAGGAAGCTCAAACGTGCTGCGTAACACGAGAATGAACCTCATTGGTTCTTGAGGAAGCTCAAACGTGCCGCGTAACGATAATGAACCTCATTGGTTCTTGAAAAGCTCAAATGTGCCGCGTAACACGAGAATGAACCTCATTGGTTCTTGAAAAGCTCAAATGTGCCGCGTAACACGAGAATGAACCTCATTGGTTCTTGAAAAGCTCAAATGTGCCGCGTAACACGAGAATGAACCTCATTGGTTCTTGAAAAGCTCAAATGTGCCGTGTAACACGAGAATGAACCTCATTGGTTCTTGCGGAAGCTCAAACATGTCGCGTAACACGAGAATGAACCTCATTGGTTCTTGAGGAAGCTCAAACGTGCCGCGTAACACGAGAATGAACCTCATTGGTTCTTGCAGAAGCTCAAAAGTGGCGCGTAACACGAGAATGAACCTCATTGGTTCTTGAGGAAGCTCAAACGTGCTGCGTAACACGAGAATGAACCTCATTGGTTCTTGAGGAAGGTCAAACGTGCCGCGTAACACGAGAATGAACCTCATTGGTTCTTGCAGAAGCTCAAAAGTGGCGCGTAACACGAGAATGAACCTCATTGGTTCTTGAGGAAGCTCAAACGTGCTGCGTAACACGAGAATGAACCTCATTGGTTCTTGAGGAAGCTCAAACATGCCGCGTAACACGAGAATGAACCTCATTGGTTCTTGAGGAAGCTCAAACATGCCGCGTAACACGAGAATGAACCTCATTGGTTCTTGCGGAAGCTCAAACGTGCCGCGTAACACAAGAATGAACCTCATTGGTTCTTGAAAAGCTCAAATGTGCCATGTAACACAAATATGCATGAGATTCAAGAGCAAGAGGGCAAGAGTTTATGCAGCAGGACATTAGAGCAAGTAAATAATGACTAAATGATGAGACTTTTCATTTTCAGGCTAAATGAAGTGTATCAAAACAAAGACAGTTGTCAACACATGAGGTTAATATTCATGATGGGCGCAATCAGCAGCATAAGGAAATCTGAAATGGACTTTTCTAAACGGGGTCAGAGGCCCGACTCCAGGCGGTCCGGTCCTGTAATAATCCGTGTCTCCAGCAAAAACTGACATTCTGGGCAACAGTCGCTCGTTGGTGGTGAGAGAACTATTCGCTGTGGAGCCTCGACATCTGGATTCAATCTTCCACAGCCTGTCCGCGCAGCGGTGGGCGACGAGAAACATCTGGTGGAGCTGATGTCAATTACTGCGTTGTGTTTCCCTTCCGAGATAATCCATCCAACACACACAAGCGAGTACACGCTCCCACAAAAATGGCCTGCTGAGCGGCTAAACACAAGAACGGGGTCAATGACGCCTACATACACACACTGAGAGTCATATTTAACTTTATCAGAGGACGTTTGACAGCGCTGTTTTAACATTCTACAGCATTGCAACCACATACAGAGGAATAAAAGTGCACGTTGGGGCTGTCTGATATACTAGCATTTGCAATTGGGTGCATTGAGCGTCCATTTTTTATAGCTGGGACTCAAAGGGTTTGGTTAATTGCTAATAGGACGCAGCTCTCAGCAGCTTAAGAGGAGAACCGTGAAGCCAAAGCGGCCAAGACTGCCTCGTTTAAACACTAACAGCTGCTAAAACCAAAGTGGAGACCCATGTTTCATTCCCCACTCTTCTTACTCTCTCTTTCTGACGTGCACAAACTCTCCCACGCGACCGGAGCGCCATGTTGCCAGCGCTGGAGACCCCGACGGCAAGAGCCAAGAGCAATTAAAGTGCTAATTCAAACCTGAAGGGCCCTTTTGTCCTGTGTTTCCTTTCTTCAAGTCAGAGGATCGGAATCTAACCACCCCAACACACACACACACACACACAAACTTCCCGTCTTTCAAGATCTCCAGCCAGAGCTAAAGGGGAAAATTACACCAAAGTTCTAAAGCTTCACGTTTCCAAATGGATCCGCACCAAAAACTCATGAGAGGCTCATTAAAGAGGGATATACACAGGCATTTAAGTTCCCAGGATGCTGGACAAACAAACTTACATTTGATGTTTTGGAAATAGTCCATTGTATTACCATGGTAATCCCGTGTTTTTTAAACAACACTTAGAAAAAGTACCATGGTACTACCATTATTTTGGTTTGTTGGACATGTACCATAGTTTTTAGCAAGTTTTCTGGACATTTACCATGGTATTTTGGGATATACATTGGAATACCGTGCTACATGAGTTTCAGTACCATGGTATAGTTCATTGTTTTACCATCTGAAGCTATTAATAAATACTATATAATTAAACATTAACAAATACTATAATAGTAGCTCTAAAATAACACTGATCACAGCAATAATGATAATGCAGTGGTACTTTGAGATATATGGTACTCAAATGTATGTGCCATGGTGTTTACATGGTACCTTCACAAATGTTTTTTGTAAACATGTACCATTGTAATGGACAGGCAGTGTGATGTTCACTCTCATGAAGTCAATCGCCAACACTCATCCAACTACAGCCCATCACGCCCTCAAGTGGTCAAAACGATCATCACATGAACTTCAACATCATCAGCCATTAGTTAGACGCAGGCTAAAAGAAACAAAGAAACAAACCCTAGGGATAAAACAATGGCCTGCGTTATTCTCGAGCACGAGTGACCCCGACAGCGCTGCTGTGGCACCATGACATTTCATTGTAAACACACACACACACACACACACACATGGGCCTCCTGTAGATCAGTCCACTGAGCTGCACTGAAGTCCAGATGGTGTGAAACTTTGCCGAAGGGATTAATGCCAAATCCTCCAGTGAGACACAAGAGAGGGTCCGTCTCCGACCCTCAAAACAGATTAGAGCTGGCTTACCATGCTGTACAGACAGCTTGCCATAACCAAACAGAAACCATTGTATTAGCAAGAAAATATACCATGGTACTTTGATACTGTAGTATGGGAACTACTGGTAGTTTTTACACGCTACAACAGGGCACTTCAAAGAATACCATGATATGCATATCATTTTAGTGTCCAAACAAACAAAAATCAAGGGAATAGCATGATAGCTACATGCACCTCCCAAAAAACATGGTAACACCACCCTTGCAAAAAAATACAGTGATGATATCAAGGTGCCGTTTACATGGTATTCCAAGAGTACCAACTTTGTTTGGTCTGCACTCTTACAGAAAAGTACCATGGTTTTTCAAAAAACCAGTATATGCTGGTAAGGCAAGTTTTGAAGCTGGTTTGACCTGGTCAAGTGCTGGTCCAATGCTGGACCAGTTTAGGACCAGCATAAACCAGCATACCAGCTTTAACCTACCTTAACCGTGCTGTTTTTTCAACAGGGTAAGCATACAGTAGCTATACCATAGAAATCGATGGCAATGCCGTGGCATTTTCTGAAGTACCTTATAACTTAAATTAATTAAAATAATCACTTTTAGTGACATAAAAATGAAAGCATTAGATAATTTTACCATAAATATATGAATATAGCAATGGTAGCCTAACATACTGTGGTATCACTCTCTGACATCATCATAAACATTGTACAAAATATTGGCAAATTGATAAAAAAAAGAGCACAATTTAATGATATAGTAAACAAAAACGCTTTTAGTGCTCCTTACGGTAGTTGCCACTAAATTACCATAGTTAAGCTTTTAAAGGATGTTGCATATGAATGCATTATGTTAAATGTGTTATAATGTTTCATTTATTGTGTTTAATGCCCACACAGAACGCGTTCTTCTGACGATCGAACAAATGGAACGCGGGAGTTTCGAACGCTCGTGACCCGGAGGCGCTGTTCGTGTGACGCATGCGCAGACTTGCAAATAATAATACAGTCGCAAAGCAAGAATGTTTTGCATGAACGATACCTTGCTTAAAGTAAAATAGCGACTCTAATTCGTGCAAACCATGGGAAATTCGCCGTACACCTCAAAATATGTGTCATTCTCGCTGTTCTGTTGATCTTTTGCGTTTGACCTGTCGCGATATGTTTTGATTTCAAATAAGAGCAGCACAAAACACGCTCAATCACTTACATTGAAACGCGCCCGGGATCCCGACCATTCTGAGCTCTTCTCGCGCTGACAGACTCTATCTGATGTGTGTTGAGTGGTTTGGTAGTTCTCCGATCTCCACTAGCACTGATAGATCCACGGACTCAGTGTGTGTGTGTGTGTGTGATGGGGTCTGAACACTGTGTGTGTGTCTCTGACATGTTCATTACTGGAGGTGGAGCTACAGAGACTCTGCTGATCATCACCTAAAGCACTGTGGTGATACCATGGTACAGTGATGGTACCATATGGTACCTTGATGTATATTATGGTACCCTACTGAATGATTACAGTGCCATATACCATAATACATGTTTAAAATCATTGCATCACTTTGGTATTATTTCCAGAAAACATGGTAAAACCATGGGACATGTCCAAAAAAAAAAAAAGGTATTACCATTTGCATGTTTCCAAATCAAATGACCAACACATACAAACAAATACCATGATAATACACTGTAACAAAAAAAAAAAATCATGAAATCAAATAACATATCTTGAGTTTGTTGATTAAACCAATCGCCTTCATTGTATTAACTCACATTTTTAATTTCAATGAACTTAAAATTTTAAGGCAACCAGGTAACTTACTTTTTTAAGTTAAACCAACAATTCTTTTTTTACAGTGTATGTTCATCTGGTTAATTGGTAATGTACCATAATGAATTTCAGGACCATGGGATATATTAAATATATTAAAGTACACATTTTTATTATATTACAGTAGGTTGGTTAAAGGTTGTTGAGGTTCACTTGACAAATAAAGTTATAAAAGAATAAATATTCCATGAAAGGCTCTCAATCAATATGAGCTCATGTTATTTTAGTATTATTTATATACTTTTTTATTATTATTTAATACTTATATAGTATTTATTAATCTTTTGAATTAGCTTTTATTTTTATATTTTAATTATTTTATTTAAAAAAAATATTTCTATTTAGCTTTATCTTAATTTCAGTTTTAATAATTTTAGTACTATTTTTTATTTTAGTCAGTTGCCAAGGTAACATTTTCAAGTATTTCCATCTAATATGTATATTTTATTTTATTTTAGCTTTAATTCAAATAATTAAAACAATTTTAATAGTTTTAGTTAAACAATAACAACACTGATATATAAATTATATTTTAGGATATTTTTTAAAAAGTTGATGAAAAGTACACACATACATACATTATATATATATATATACACACACACACAGTCAAACAAATTTATTCAGACACCTTGAACATTTCATTCATTAATAAAGTTTATTTTCTATAGTTTAAAAATGGTAATAAAATATGACAAGATCTCATAGTTAAACTGTGTCAGAAAAAAAAATAATCTTAATTATGTCAGATCATTTTTGGTTCCAAATTTGCATCAAAATTACTAATAGTCTGTATGAAGAATTTACTTTACAGTTTAGTTTATTTTGCTATCCTCACTTACATAAATGAACTATAGTGTCCTGCACCCACTAGTAAAAAATCTAAAAAAAATCTAAAAAATGTCTGAATAATTTTTGGTTTGACATATATATATATATATATATATATATATATATATATATATATATATATATATATATATATATATATATATATATATATATACGTGTGTGTGTGATTTAATATTTTTAAATCAAGAGAAAAACCTTATATTATATTAGTTTTGGTTGCATCTGAGTGTAAAACTATCTTTATACAAATGTAAACGGTGTTCCTGAGGTGTCTGAGAATATAGTGGGAGTCCCTGAATTTCAAAAAAGTTGACAAAGACGACATCCCTAAAAATCAATAGTGTCTAAACAGTTTTCCTCTCATCTCTGTGTTGGTGTGGCACAGGCTCAACTGTGTCCATCCATGTTGGTCGTGTCTCCAAACAGGATGAGACTCTCTCCCCTCCTCCTGTTGCCTCCCACACGAACACATGCCGCTCATTCTTTCCCCGTCCCCTCGCGAGTCGCCACCTGCTCTCGAGCGTGCGGCACAGCTGCTGACCAACAACAACAAATTAACACCCGCCGTCCTGCAGAGAGGGAGCCCGAATGATGCGCATGAAGAAGATGCTCTTCCACTTAAACGTCTCACTGCAATACATACAGAATATACAAACCCCTGTGCTAAAACAACAGATGCAGGGCTGAACATGAAGACAGCCAGAATATGTTAATGAGATTCTCTACACCTGTGTGAACTGACCACTCATCAGCTGGCTAGTACAGAGAAAAGACTGTGATGAGGAGCAGATTCAGACAGACGGAGTAATAAGTGTGCGCTCTATGAATACATCGTGTTTGTGACCCAGCAGGCCTTTGTGATGATAATTTGTAACGGGCAAATGAGGCGGCGTGCGTTATGTCAACAAAGACAGAAATGCGTTAGTCCGAATGGCAGAAGTCGCCCTGCTGATGTGACTCGTGCCAGCGTGTGTGTGTGTGTGTGTGTGTGTGATTGACAGCTGGGCTTGTGTCTTTGTCGCTGCTCTGTTCAGTGCATTAGCAGGTCTTTCACAATGCAGCAGCTTTACATCGCCCCCCTCAGCTCTTATTCTCCTGCTGTTCTGCTCCTGTGTGTGTGATTGTGTACCTGCTGTTCTCCTGAGGTCTGAGCAAAGGCCCGGGGTCAGAGAGGTCAGCAGGCAGACGGCTGGTTAACCCTCACACACACACACACACACACACACACGCCACTTCAAGACAGAAAGATTATATATGAGCAGATGGACACCAGGGACAGCTTATCGTCCGCTGACATACAGCACCTCCTCAACACAAACACACACATTTCCATTTAATTTTTATCAGGAAAACACACACACACACACACACACACACACACACACGCAGACATACGCACACACGCACAGACACACGCACACATGCACACACACACAATCTGAATTTGGCACTTTGGAAAATAGGAAATAAAGTGTGTTTAAAGGTTTGTATTAAATTTTACTGCACATAATCTACTGTTATTTTAGTATCATTTATAGATGAATATATATATATATATATATATATATATATATATATATATATTCATCTATAAATTATACTAAAATAACAAATAAAATAATAATAAAATAATATATATATATATATATATATATATATATATATATATATATATATATATATATATATATATATATATTCATCTATAAATTATACTAAAATAACAAATAAAATAATAATAAAATAATATATATATATATATATATATATATATATATATATATATATATATATATATATATATATATTTTTTTGTTTTTTTTTTTTTTTTTTTTTTTTAGTTTTAGTTTGGCCTCAGTTTTCCAGTTTATTTTCAGTTCTTCAACTCAAACTTATTTCTGTTAGTTGCTGATGCAACATTTATAATCTAATATTTATATTTTATTTGAGCTTTACTTCAATTAACAAAACATGGATTTTTTGTCAGCATTTTTGATCAAGATTTAAGTCCAAGTATATGATATAAATATACATTTCTTTTAAGCTTTTCATGATTTTTTTATACACTTTACTATAAAGGTTCATTTATTAACATAATTAACTTGAGCTAAAAATGAACAATATTCTACAGCATTTATGAATATTAGTCAATGTTAATTTTAAAACGTGTATCTGTTTGCATTAGTTGAATGTGAACAAACATGAACAATTATGTTTACTAACATTAACAAAGATTATTAAATATATATTTTTCATTGTTAGTTAATGTATTTACTAATGTTAACAAATGAGACCTTTGTGGTAAAGTGGTAAAGTGTCACCGTTTCATTTTAAGGATTCTGTGGTGTGAGGCCATGATTATAAAAATCATTAAAAATGATAAAAGACTTAAAGAAATGTTGATTAAAATAGTTAAAGATGAAGTATAACAAATCATACTGCATAATAATGCTGAAAATATGTCTATATGCGGATAAAAACACACAAACATGCACACACACACACACACACACACACACACACACACACACAGCAAAGTTACACAGACAGACATACGACAGGTCTGAGACCCCAGACAGGCATGAAGGATTATGAGAGCAGATGGTATAAAAAATCCAAAACCAAAAATGCAAATATTCATATAACACCCCCAAATGTACACACACACACACACACACACACACACACACACCCTACTGTAGTAGTTTTTTGGGGGATATATATATATATATATATATATATAAAATATTATATGGTTTGAAAAATATTGCAGAATAAGAAAATACTATGACCTATAATTATAGCATTCATTCAATAGACTCATTTCACAGACTGTGATGATGCGTTTTAACAGTCATCAATATCATAAATCCAGTAAAGTTTTATATATATATATATATATATATATATATATATATATATATATATATATATATATATATATATATATATATATATATATAATACACTGCCCTCCAAAAGTTTGGAAACACCCCTCAAAGTGTGATTTTGGACGATATCAGCATAAATCCTTATCATTTTTTGGTGCAAATACATTAAAGTAACTTGACATTATCATTGAAGACCAGCAATAATAATTTTCATTTTGATTACATAATAATGGCAATATATTCATCAAAGTCAGACACGCCCCTTTGCCAGCTGTGATGCTGGTTACTGGATTAAACTTGGCCCAGGTTTGTAAAGATTTTTGGGTCAGCACACCTTAATAGCTTCAGCAATTGATTGCCAATTACGTTTAGAATACAATGAACCAATCAGAACCCAGTTTAGGTCAGATAGCTGCTAATGCTGGATATTTTGATGAATCGAAAATTTAAGTTTTTTCTATGTATAAACTGTTTATGTAATAAAATATGTTTTCGTAGTTTGTGTTGTCCCTTATCAGTGCAGAATGATCACAAATCAAAAAGGATTCATGCCAATATTGTCCAAAACCCAACTTTTCTAGGGCCTTTCCAAACTTCTGGAGGGCAGTGTGTATGTATGCATGTTTTAATGTATGTGCATTTATAACACTACATTATATTATCTTTGCATCACATTACAGAAATGAATGCTGCTGTGAGGGTGTTTCTAATACAGCGGCTGTGGGAGTGATGGTGACGGTGCATTTGTGCAAATTAAAACACAAAAAATATATTTAATGAAGTCTCTCATTCACTGCTATAAAAGTTTACCCATCTATGACAACTTCCGCTTCTGAGAAACCCGGAAATGTGAAAAGGGTCTATACCAGCAATAATAATTTTCATTTTGATTACATAATAATGGCATAATAATTTTCATAAGGGTGTCTTTGACTATATTATATTATTATAAATAATATTGACTATCCATAACTATGTACACTAAGCCATAGCACTGCTCAAACCCAATTAAAAATCTGCTTAAAATCAGAAAAGATGCAGAAAATTCATAACCTTTTTAAAGGTGCGTTTTAAACATATTTCTCTAGTATAGTTCATTATTTGGCTTTGGTGAGTAAATAAATGACTGGAAACTTAATTAAATAAAGAGTCTGACCTGTTTTGTTTTATCACTGAATTAATGATGGAAGACTTGGTGTTTCTCAACCTCTGATCTAACAAAAATAGTGAAATTATTCCATGGACATATATATTTCTAAATATAAATGATGAATATAAATGCCTGTTTCATGGCCTCAGACTTTGGCAAGAACACAAATAGATTCAATCAAAGCAAGAGCCTGAGAGCAAAACAAAACAAGCCTTTTCATATTCAAATTAGACTGAACCTTTTTATGTAACTGACTTAAAACATAGTCATGACCAGCCTTGAAGATAGATAGATAGATAGATAGAACGATAGAACGATAGATAGATAGAACGATAGAACGATAGATAGATAGATAGATAGATAGATAGATAGATAGATAGATAGATAGATAGATAGATAGATAGATAGATAGATAGATAGATAGATAGATAGATAGATAGATAGATAGATAGATAGATAGATAGATAGATAGATAGATAGATAGATAGATAGATAGATAGATGACTATCTTTTAAGAGCAGTTTATGCAACCGGATCCTGAATGAATCGTTTTAGAATGAATCGTTGACGCACTCAAAAAGACTCGCCTCGTTCCTGAACGATTCAGTGATGTTGAAGAATCGATTGAATGAATGATTCAGTATTCAGGTGTAGGTCTAATACATTCCATCTAGTGGTGTAACTCCGTTACTTCAGCAAAAGTCGCTGTAACATCCTCACAACTAATTCGAGATGCTGCACAGACCGATCGGCGAATGACATTAAAGTACCGCGAGAGCGATTAGAGAGCAAACAACTCCAGTCGCTCTCGCGGTACTTTGATGTCATACGCCGATCGGTCTGTGCATCGCAGATGCATCTCGAACAAGCCTTGTGTTTCGTTCATGAAACTCGACTCGATTGTATAAATGATTCAATTTTAACTTTTAATACAGACACTTGAAACAGTATGAAACTGCAGTAAAAGTCAGTGATACAGACAGTGAAAAGTCTCAGTGCTACAGGACTGTATATCAGCACTATTTCCTAGTCTTTTTATTGTTGGTTTACATTACAGTATTGCTTGTAAAAAGATTCATGCCAGAAAAGCACTTTAAATTAGCATGTTCAATTGCTGAACTTTGTCTACAGCAACACCCGCTCATGTCAAATGTCTTCATAAGTAGGGCTATTCATAGGTAAAATGTCTATTTAAAACTATTTATTTGTGTTCGTTTCCCACTATTAGGCATGAGGTTAAGAATAAATGAAGTAGTGGTTTATTATGTTTATAATGTTTAAAATATACTGAATAAAAGGGCATTTGAGGAATGATTGCACCACTAGAGGGAGACAGAGTTAAAGCTATAGAGATGAGTAAGTGTTAAAGAGAAGCAACAGAAAGAGAAACTTCACTGCACAATGACTGCAGAATCAGTGATTGTGTTTGTATGGAGGTCAGTGAGGATCATTGTGTTTGCTGAGGAACAATCCAAACATTTCCACGAATAAAGAAACTAATTAGAGCCTTTCTTCTGTAATTAGGATGAATAGCTTCACACTGTCCCGTCAATGCAAACTCAAGATTCTTTCACAGCATTAGCAGCAGTCTGAAAATGACTTTCAGATGAAGGGCTTCAGCTGTCTGTGCTTTATATCTGACAGCTGAGATCTGAGATAAAAATAATACCCTCACGAAATATACCATGCTAAAAATGTACTATAAATAAATGTTATGCCAAAATACCACAGTTGTGATATCAGTAAGGCCATGGTACTTTGATATATACTAAGTTGCTGAAATTCATCTTCCATGATACAGCAAATGTGCTGTAATGTCATTTGTTTTATGTGGTTTTGAATATCATTTTTCAAATATTTGTAAGAAGTTTACATAGAACAACAAGAACAACACACACACACACACACACACTGGTTTTATTTTACTATGCTAAAAAATGCATAGGAAAAAATGCAACATTAGTTATTAATATTTTATTGGTTCTCTCTTGTTTTTGCATGTGTTTATAATCTCTCTATATGACAGCCTGGACAAAAAATATGTTGCACAGTTTGTCGTACTTCATTGCATTATTATCACAAATAAAACAATCAACTCCAAGCACAACTACGGAATACACTTACAAAATCTTTAACACATTTTTAATAATATTTAAATAAAGGGTGAAGATGCCAGTTTTCCTAGACCGGACATCACTTTTAGCCGCTACTTTATAATAACTAAAAGATATTTATATGAAGTTAAACATTCACTTTTCAAAGTTTTTCTTTGATTCTCATCAAACATAACAGGAATTATATTCTTTAAAAAAAAAAATGACAGTAGAGGATCCACACCAGGCTTATGCATTTATGTAGGCCTATAAATAAAGCATCAATTTAATGAATGCAAATATTAAAATTCTGAATGTTTTATATTTTTGCGGGGTTTAAAGCGGAAAATGGTAAAAAAAAAAAAAAATTGTTAATAAACAAATAAATGTGGGCATAAGTGGAGGAATATTCTTTTATTATGATTTCTTTTAAAAAAAGCAATCTGTGGCATACATGCATGGGGCCATTTTGTTGTCATGTGACATGTATACCCATGTGACCCCTCTAGCCCGTCATCAAGTCTTTTTATTATGATATTCATGACTTAAAAGTTCATTTTTATTAATATTATTAGTAATGATTAAAGGGTTTGTTCACCCAAAAATGAAAATTCTGTCATTAATTACTTAATTACTTTTTGTGCGCCAAAAAAACAAAATAACTACTTTATGACAATATCTAGTGATGGGTGGTTTCAAAACACTGCATCAGGAAGCTTTACGAATCTTTTGTTTCGAATCAGGGATTCAGAGCGCCAAAGTCACATGATTTCAGTAAACGAGGCTTCGTTTTGTCATAAGTGTTTCAAAATTTCAATGCTTCACCACTGACTTTGACCGCTTTATACATGACATGAGGGTGAGTAATAAATGACATTATTTTAAGTTTTGGGTGAACTAACCCTTTAATATTATAAAATCGATGAGAATATTTTTTTGTGCGCCAAAAAACCCCAAAAACACGTTTTAACAGTATCTAATGATGGCCGATTTCAAAACACTGCTTCAGAGCGTTATGAATCTTTTGTGTCGAATCAGTGATTCGGATCGCGTATCAAGCTGTGAAACTGATGAAATCACGTGACTTTGGTGCTCCGATCCACTGATCTGATTCGTAACGCTCCGAAGCTTCATGAAGCAGTGTTTTGAAATCACTAGATATTGTTAAAAAGTCGTTATTTTGGCGCACAAAAAATATTCTCATCACTTTATAATATTAAGAACCACTGAACTCACATGAACTGATTTAAATATGTTTTTAGTACCTTTATCGATCTTGAGAGAGGAAGTACCATTGCTGTCAATGCAGGCCTCGTCGGATTTCATCAAAAATATCTTAATTTCTGTTCTGAAGATGAACTTACTGGTGTAGAATGACATGAGGGTGAGTAATTAATTACATTATTTTCATTTTTGGGTGAACTAACTCTTTAAAAAGTCTATTTAATTTAATTTCTTTTTATTTTATTCTGTTAATTTCACCTATTAACATTTTTGCACTGATGTTTCTGGCAATATTGAAGAAAAGCATAAGACAATACAGTAATGAGAGAGAGAGAGAGAGAGAGAGAGAGGTGTAGTAGAGGGGTTTGGTTTAGTTAGTAGGAGGGCGTAAGTTGAGTTCGGGACTGCAGCGCCCGTCCGCTCCGCTGGTATTCCAGGAATGTGTTGATCATGGCGGCCGCTGTGAAGCCCGTGAAGAGCGGATTGCTGGAGCTCCGCGTTACCGTTCACCACTGGATCCGCGTGCTCGCCACTCTCAGCGAGGACTCGTTCACCGTGAGTCCCGGAGAAGCCGCCGATGAGTCCGCGAACAGCTGCTCGCTCGCGCCCGGAGGGGCTGTTAACGGGGATCCGGCGAACCTCAGCGCCTCCCCGGTACCGGACACCATCACGAACGTCAAACGAACCGTCCGAGTCACCAAACAAGAAGTTGGAGGACTCGGAATAAGTATTAAGGGTAAGAGAACTAGTTTATATTAGTTATCAGAATGTTATTAAACTTCCTGAAGAGTCTGGAAACAGTTACTTTCAAACTAGCATATGAATAATTCATAAAGGATTCATAAATATTATGTAGGCTAGTGTTTAAACCACTACTTCAAATCTTTTAAAATATATATTTAATTTTTTTTTATTATTTAAAACTTGGCTCCTTAGACATGTACTATGGTTTTATTTCAAATATTCATGGTAACATCAGATGGTAATACTATGGCACTTACTAAAATATACCATGGTACTGAAAACAATACTATGGTTATATATGGTACTTCATGGGTTTACTATGGTATCGTGTCCAAAATGTCTAAAAACCCTACTTTTTTGGTAATTTATACAAGTCCAATTCATGGCAATATGGTATTACTATCTGATACCATAAAAATCATGAAAATACTACAGTAAATTAATTTCAGTACCATGGTATTCAGGGACTTTGCTATAGTACAGTATCTTATTTTTTTATATATATAATATCCTAAAACTGTGACAGCTGTCAGAATGAAGTGACCATATCAGTCATGATGTTTTATTGTGATTTGCATGATGTGGTGTCATTGGTGTGTGCTGAGATTTACGGGTCAGTGAATCATACAGTGTGTGTGTGTTCTCGGGGCGGGGGGGCGTTTGCACCCCGATGTCGACAGCTGACTGGAGAATTACCCATCATGCTCGGCCTGTCTCTGGCTTCAGATGAAAGCTGTGGGACGAGAGCAGAGAAGAGTATGGTGCTGTTTATTTTAGGGAGCCAGAGAGGGACGACCTTGCCTTGAGTCCGAAGTGCAGTTGTATGTCTATATTTACAGCGCTGTGAGTCCGTCGCTCCGACACTTTTGGGCTCTTTGGTCTTTCAGATGCCTCAGACTCACAAGTATGATCATCCTCATGCAAGGAAGCCACAGTCTAAAATATAAAAGGCAACTATATTTTCATTTATAAAGGCCCAATTTATACTGTGAAAGAGTAATGTTATAAATATGTGAAAAGTAAATTAGATTTTTTAGTTTTTATTGTTACATTGTTATTTTTTTGTTGAACTCAATCTGTATTATTTATTCATTTAAATTTATATTATACAATTTATATTATATTTATTTTACTAAATTTTATTATTTATTTTTACCCAATTAATTTATTATTATTTATTTTATTTTTCTAAATTTTTAAAGTCTTTTAATCTAAACTTTTCCACAGACCCCCCTAGTACTCCCGAACCCCAGTTTGAGTCATGAGAACTTAACAGCTTCTCTTCTTTGCTTGGTTTTATATATATATATATATATATATATATATATATATATATATATATATATATAACACATTAGACGCATATATATTACAGATGCACGATACTAAATTTCTCCACCGATACCGATAGCCGATTATTCAGAGTGATATCTGCTGATACCGATAATGATACCGATAACGATACCGATAGTTTGGAGGTTCTGCCTTTTATACCTCCTTCTAAATTAATGATATGCTACTTTTATTATAATTAATAATTAATCATTATATTTTAATTTATAAAGGCCCAATTTATACTGTGAAAGAGTATTGTTATAAATATGTGAAAAATAAATGTGATTTGTTTAGTTTTTATTGTTAGATTATTAATTTTTTTTCAACTCAGTATAGTATTGTACTGTATTATTTATTAATTTAAATTTATATTATATTTATTTTAATAAATTTTATTTTATTTTTAATTTTATTATTTATTTATTTTATTTTATTTATTTATTATTATTATTATTTATTTTATTTTATTTTTATTTATTTATTTATTTATTTTTAAGTCTTTTTATCTAAACTTTTCCACAGACCCCCTAGCACTCCCAAACCCCGACAGTTTGAGTCATGAAAACTTAACAGCTTCTCTTCTTTGCTTGGGTTTGTGTGTATATATATATATATATATATATATATATATATATATATATATATATATATATATATATATATATATACATTATATATATATTCATTAGAAACGTATATATATATGACATGCACGATACTAAATTTCTCCACCGATACCGATTACTCAGAGTGATATCTGCCGACACCAATGACGATACCAATAGTTTGGAGGTTCTGCCTTTTATACCTTCTTTTAAATTAATGATAATTTCATTATAATTAATAATTAATCATTATATTTTGAAAGAAATGCAAATAAAATCTTTATTCTCTCCATTTCATCATCTTGTTTCAGAGTAACTGGTATCAGTTATAAACAAACACGTCACTCAAATTAATATTAACACACATTACCTAAATTCTGAAGATTTAATTATTTCTTAATCTGAATGTTATTAATTCATATAATTACTATTAATATTGAACATCAAACTGGTTTCTTAGCATTTTCTTTACACAAAGCACAAATTCAGTGCATTTTCCTGCTCTCTTTTGATTGACAGCATATATCAGCCCTGACTATCGGCTGTTATTAAACTATCAGCCAAAAGCCGATAGTATGAAAATTTGGCTGATACTGATTACTGGCCAGTGCATCTCTTTTATATATATATATTTTATTTGTCACAATCCAGAAATTATCTAACTAGAATTTGATGACTCATGTAGCTCCGGCCCTTTTCAGCGCTGCGCTCCTTGTGTTTTGTCTTCCGGTTTGTATTTTCACAGCATGAAGGAAAGATCTTACGGATTTATGAATGAAATCTTTCTGGTCTGCTGACATTTGTTATGACATCCACTTCAAACATTACAATGCTCATGATAACTTTCATTAACTCTACAGTAAGTAAATGGAAGTTCAAAGTTGTTGTTTCTCTGGGGCATAAGGTTTATTGGATGCTGGAATGTCAAGTTTAATTTAGATATTGGCCTCAAACTGTAACTGATTTTAGTACAGGTATTTTACCACCTACATGTGAAATATTAGAGTAGTTCATCTTTCAACAAGTTACCAACACATTTGCATATACTCAGTGTTGTGATGATGGATTATGGTCAGATAACATGCAGGTAAACATAAACATTCAGTAAATTTTGATTGTTTTTATTTTAAAATTATTAATATATTGGGCTGCACACATTTATTTGAAATTATTTTGTCATATATGGTGATTTTAACTGAGATACAGGATTTTATCTCATATGATAACATTTCATATCGCCTTGAATGCAGGGTTTTAATTATTATTATTATTAGTTTTAACTCACATTATAAAAATAAAGACATAAACAACAGTTTGTTGTTTTATAACTGTTTTCTCTATTATCCACGTAATAACTATGGTCAGACGAGTCCAATTGCTATGCAAATTTCATACATAAATTTAGTGGAATTTTCTGCATGTATGGATTAAAAATATAAAATATGTCCCCAACTAATGAATCTCGACCATTTCCACCACTTGGTCAATATAGTGCAAAAGTGTTATTACAATAGTAATAACTCTTATTTTGTTTAATATTTTTATTATAATAAGAAGAATACTTATTTTAATTTATAATAATAATAATAATAAAATAAGAACTATTATATAATCAATTTTTGTGCCCAAATTATGTAATTATATTATTTAATAACTTTACAGTTACAGTAAAATTTACTGTTATTTTTCTAAAATACTCATTTTTTAATTGTGCAGTGCAATATTATTATAACAATTTTAATATTATTATTATGTTTAATATTTTTATTATTATTTTATAGTCATATTTTTGCCCAAATTGTGTATAATTATATTTAATAATTTTAGTTACTGTAAAATTTTATTTTTCTAAAATACTTTTTTATTTTATTTTATAGTGCAATAGTATTATTACTATAGTAATTTTTCTTATTTTGTTTAATATTTTAATTGTGATAGTAATAATAATAATAATAATAATAATAATAATACTTATTAATAATAATAAAATAAGTATACATTTATAATCACAGTTTTGCCCAAATTGTGTATAATTATATTGATATATAATCACAAAAATGTTGCCCTGATTCTGCATTCCTTCAAAAAAAACAAAAAAAACAAAAACAAAACAGAAATCTTGGAGCTCTTTTAAAAAATGCTTTTTTAAATCAGTCACAATTTTTATCAGGAAAATCAGATTTTCTCCCCAAATCATGCAGCCCTACTTACTAACACAATGTCGAGAGATGTACACTGGCCTCCAGTAGTCTGAGAACCCATTTTTTTGGTTTCACTTTTTATTTGTTATGCTGATAATATAATTTGTAAAATAGTTGTGCTACATTAGAAGCATTTCTAATGGTCTCAGACCTTTGAACACTGTATTTGCTCAAGAATGATGCAGTCAGCGTAAGGTCGTTGCATTTTAGCAATAATGTGTTTGTGCAGGACGTCCTGGCAGGGACTGCAGAGAGAAATGATTGATAACCTGCTGGAGCTCAAGCAGAGAGACCAGAGATTGCCAACAGTGTCTGGCAGGAGCCGAGCTCCCACCCGCATACACGTCACATGTGTCTTTAAGGGTCAAAAGGTCACTAGAATAAAGAGTAAAGCCCCTGAAAGCAAATTAGGGGTAATTAGATGAGACTATGTCTGATATACACTGACAATGATGGTGAGGAAGAAGCCGCTCGTGAACACGGCCACACAGTCTCTTTAGAGCAAAATAAAAGCTGGACCCACATATAAATGATTTATGGTTTATACTCAAGGTGGCTGTTTCACATGCCCTTGAATTTCTAGATGTAAGTTTAAAGCGTAAGAGACCAGCTGCCTAATTCTCATTGGATATTTCATTCAGATGCTCGTCTCCTCCAAGAGAAACCCACAGACCAAACCATCACTCACTAAAGAAGATATATGTGCTTCAGTCTGTAATATTTGGAGCACACCCCATTTCAAGGATGAAGGCGATGAAATTTTGATTGGTTTTACAGTGTTGCCCATAAATCACATCAAAGGGCACATCAGTACTCAAGATTTAGAGTTTTTTTTTTTTTTTTTTGATGCAGTTCTGTATTTTGCAATGCATATGCATGCTCATTTTTGAACTAGTTTAGTTTTAAGAGACTTTTTGTATGTAATGTTTTGTGTGAACATGCATGATATTGGAAAAAACTGACTATTTGTATTTTGTGCAATATACAACCCGAATTCTGAATATGTTGGGACGTTTTTTTTTAAATTTGAATAAAATGAAAACTAAAAGACTTTCAAATCACATGAGCCAATATTTTATTCACAATAGAACATAGATAACATAACAAACGTTTAAAGGGAGAAATTTTACACTTTTATCCACTAAATGAGCTCATTTCAAATATGATGCCTGCTACAGGTCTCAAAATAGTTGGCACGGGGGCAACAAATGGCTGAAAAACCAAGAATTTTTGAAAAGATGGGAGAATATCTAGAAACTAATTAAGTTAATTGATATCAGGTCTCAGACGACTACATCACTCATCGTCATAATTGTGTCAATGACATTACTAAATGGGCCCAGGAATACTTCCAGAAACCAGTGTTGGTAAACACAATCCGCCGTGCCATCTGCAGATGCCAACTAAAACTCTATCATGCAAAAAGGAAGCCATATGTGAACATGTCCTTTGGGCCAAGGCTCATTTAAAATGGACTATTTCAAAGTGGAAAAGTGTTCTATGGTCAGACGAATCCAAATTTCTCATTCTAGATTGATGGGGTGTTTTTACGTTTAGATATACTGGTTGCTTAAACTGCTTAGTCATTTTTCTTTAAGACTGTTCATAACGTTAAATAAAAATGTAGACAGATCTAATTTTATAAAAGGAAATTAACCCTACCTAACTGCTAGTTGGTCTGACTAGTTCTTAAGATGAACTTGTTCATCTATAAGTAAAAAGTTGGAAGACAAATTTTAGTCTATGCTAGTTTTTACATGGAATCAAACATTGGCTACTGTCATTTACCACATTTGTAATTGTATGTTGTTTTACAGGTGGTAAAGAGAATAAGATGCCCATCCTGATCTCAAAGATCTTCAAAGGGCTGGCAGCGGACCAGACGGAGGCTCTTTATGTGGGCGATGCGATTTTGTCTGTGAACGGGTATGACCTTAGAGAGGCCACTCACGATGAGGCTGTACAGGCCCTGAAGAAAACAGGCAAAGAGGTCATTCTGGAAGGTAAGACAGAACAGATTGTTTGGCTTGAAGGAATAGTTCACCTAAAAGTGAAATTTATGTCATTATTTACTCATCCTTATGTTGTTGGTCCTGTGTAACACACGAGAATGAACTTCATTGGTTCTTGAGGAAGCGCAAACGTGCCGCGTAACACGAGAATGAACCTCATTGGTTCTTGTTGAAGCTCAAATGTGCCGCGTAACACGAGAATGAACATCATTGGTTCTTGAGGAAGCTCAAATGTGCTGCGTAACACGAGAATGAACCTCATTGGTTCTTGAGGAAGCTCAAACATGCCGCGTAACATGAGAATGAACCTCATTGGTTCTTGCTGAAGCTCAAACGTGCTGCGTAACACGAGAATGAACCTCATTGGTTCTTGAGGAAGCTCAAATGTGCCGCGTAACACGAGAATGAACCTCATTGGTTCTTGAGGAAGCTCAAACGTGCTGCGTAACACGAGAACAAACCTCATTGGTTCTTGTTGAAGCTCAAACGTGCCGCGTAACACGAGAATGAACCTCATTGGTTCTTGTTGAAGCTCAAACGTGCCGCGTAACACGAGAACGAACCTCATTGGTTCTTGTTGAAGCTCAAACGTGCCGCGTAACACGAGAATGAACCTCATTGGTTCTTGTTGAAGCTCAAACGTGCTGCGTAACACGAGAATGAACCTCATTGGTTCTTGCTGAAGCTCAAACGTGCTGCGTAACACGAGAATGAACCTCATTGGTTCTTGCTGAAGCTCAAACGTGCTGCGTAACACGAGAATGAACCTCATTGGTTCTTGATGAAGCTCAAACGTGCCGCGTAACACGAGAATGAACCTCATTGGTTTTTGTTGAAGCTCAAACGTGCTGCGTAACACGAGAATGAACCTCATTGGTTCTTGTTGAAGCTCAAACGTGCTGCGTAACACGAGAATGAACCTCATTGGTTCTTGCTGAAGCTCAAACGTGCTGCGTAACACGAGAATGAACCTCATTGGTTCTTGATGAAGCTCAAACGTGCCGCGTAACACGAGAATGAACCTCATTGGTTCTTGCTGAAGCTCAAACGTGCTGCGTAACACGAGAATGAACCTCATTGGTTCTTGTTGAAGCTCAAACGTGCTGCGTAACACGAGAATGAACCTCATTGGTTCTTGCTGAAGCTCAAACGTGCTGCGTAACACGAGAATGAACCTCATTGGTTCTTGCTGAAGCTCAAACGTGCTGCGTAACACGAGAATGAACCTCATTGGTTCTTGTTGAAGCTCAAACGTGCCGCGTAACACGAGAATGAACCTCATTGGTTCTTGCTGAAGCTCAAACGTGCTGCGTAACACGAGAATGAACCTCATTGGTTCTTGCTGAAGCTCAAACGTGCTGCGTAACACGAGAATGAACCTCATTGGTTCTTGCTGAAGCTCAAACGTGCCGCGTAACACGAGAATGAACCTCATTGGTTTTTGTAGAAGCTCAAACGTGCTGCGTAACACGAGAATGAACCTCATTGGTTCTTGCTGAAGCTCAAACGTGCTGCGTAACACGAGAATGAACCTCATTGGTTCTTGTTGAAGCTCAAACGTGCCGCGTAACACGAGAATGAACCTCATTGGTTCTTGCTGAAGCTCAAACATGCCGCGTAACACGAGAATGAACATCATTGGTTCTTGTTGAAGCTCAAACGTGCCGCGTAACACGTGAATGAACCTCATTGGTTCTTCACCAATCAGACTGATTCCTTGACTCAGTGATCATCCACAGTTTACTTAAGTGGACGATTATCACTAAAACAAACAAACAAAAAAAACCCTTTTTGTGTACTCAGGAAGTAATTTTCCAAGAAACTAAAGTAATTTAGTTTTGGAAAAATGTGAGAGTGAGTAAATGTCAACACGTGGATTAGTGACCAGACCAGGGCTGCGTTTCTCAAAAGCATCATAAGCCTAAGTTGATCGTAGAACAATTGCCACCAGTTGTCTCTATGATCAACTTAGGCTTACAATGCTTTTGGGAAACACAGCCCAGACCAATCTCACATAAGTGACGTGACATCACTTGTAAAAAAGGTGAAATGCAGAGGTCAGCAACCTTTTTGACATGAAGAGTTCAAATGGGAAACCATGAGACCTCAGTAATTGCACACAAGTGTTTGGAGCTAAAATTGAGTACAAGTATATCAGTGATAATTACATTAATGCACATTTTTAAAAGGCTTGATGGAGTCCATAATGGAAGAGGGGCTATATAGTTTTTATGAGCCTGTATGTGTGTGTGTGTGCGTGTGTGTGTGATACCCATAATGCCTTATCAGCATTTTATCCCCTTTAAGAAGGCTCTTAAGAGCCACTGATGCAAGAGTGAACGGTGTTTGCATGTAATGCTGCTCGCAGGTCCTCTGGGAAGGTCCAACTTACGAGTTCGGAATTACGATGTGATGGGCGTTCAGTGCGTCAGATGGATGTGTTGACAATTTCAGAATCAGAATTTTATAATAAAATATTGACTTACATTAAGTAATATTTTGGCTTATGTCTAAATAAAATATATTAAGTATGGTCTTTATAATAAATAATATCTTGACTTTGGAAAATAAAATCGGCTTCCATTATTGTTATTTAATTGGCAGTATAAATATGATGAATTGATTAGAATTTTTGTCTGATATCGTTTTCTTCTTTAATTCTCACCTAATGATCCTAAATCTCTGTGAGCGTTATTATTTTATCAAACTTTTTAAATTGTGTGTAAATGTTTCTGTAAATTAAAGTGCCCCAGTTATATTATTTTGGATATTGCCTTTCAGTGTATAATACAGATGTTTGTGAATGTAAAAGGTCTGCAAAGTTTCAAAGATCAAAGTGCAGATAAATGGAGTTACTGTCTCCCAAAAAAATCGATTCTGAACTCCTGAAATGAGTCATCAGTAATTCCAGTCTTACTTCCTGCAACCTACAAATTTGCATAATGCTAGCCTATGGTCTTCATTGGCTGAACAGTGTCTACTTAGCCCTGCCTTCAGAAGGTGACGCTCATTATCACTCGCGTCACCGGCCTCGCGCCATTCCCTCACGGCTCTCGCCCGCCCTGCTCGTCACAGGTTGTTTTAAACCAGCGAATGGGTTGTTTTAACCCAGTGATTGGGTTGTTTTAACCCAGCAATTGAGTTGTGTTAAACCAGCGAATGGGTTGTTTTAACCCAGTGATTGGGTTGTTTTAACCCAGTGATTGGGTTGTTTTAACCCAGCAATTGGGTTGTGTTAAACCAGCGAATGGGTTGTTTTAACCCAGCGAATGGGTTGTTTTAACCCAGCGATTGGGTTGTTTTAACCCAGCAATTGAGTTGTGTTAAACCAGTGAATGGGTTGTTTTAACCCAGTGATTGGGTTGTTTTAACCCAGCGATTGGGTTGTTTTAACCCAGCAATTGGGTTGTGTTAAACCAGCAATTGGGTTGTTTTAACCCAGGTGGTTGGGTTGTTTTAAACCAGCGGTTGGGTTGTGTTAAACCAGCGATTGGGTTGTTTTAACTTAGTGGTTGGGTTGTTTTAACCCAGCGGTTGGGTTAAATGTTCTCCCAACCTGCTGGGTAGTTTTCTGCTGCTAGAGCAAATCCTCTTTTAATGAGATTGGTACGGTTATACAAACGCCAGCGTTGCTGTTCATATCACTGTGTATCAAGTGCTGAGGAAGAGCTTAGTTTCCGACACCTGCTGTAAGCGGTCAACCAATCACAACCGTTTGACCAATCAGATCAGAGGAAGCTCTCAGAAAGGCGGGGTTTAGAGAGACAGAATCTTTGATAAAACTGTTTCAGACACTGTGAGAAAAGAGCTGATGCTGCAGTGGATATTGTGAGACAAAGTGTTTTATGACCTTGGAAGGATATAACTCCAAAACAAAATTAGGAACCTTAAAATAGCACAAGGGAACTTTAATGTTACCAATGCTTTGGCAATGTAAAGCCTTTTAACAGACCAAAAAGCCACGCAAATTTAAAAAGTGAGTTAGAGACAGACGGGCAGTTTTAGAGAGCTTGCAAGAATGAAAATTCCTGTCATCCACTGCAGATTTTCCTGCCATGCTTGGGCGTGAAAGGCCCGATTTTTCAGGGGCTCATCATAACCTCAGACACACACACACACACACGAGCAGCTCAGACTCTTGCAGTCATTCTGAGGGATTTGCTCTCTTCTGCTTAGTGAGTTTTCTATGATCCTGTAATTGAGTGCGTTTAGTTCTCGCTCCACTCATCTTTCTTCTGCGCTCTCATCTTCCTCTCACACATTAACCATTACATCTGCTTCACCACTGAGGCTTTCAGTCCAGTTTGATTCATTTCGTAGTGGACAATACTGTGGATGTGGAGAAAAATCTCTCAGACACACACATTTAAAGTCACCATGAAATCAAAATTTATGTTTCATTTACTACAAATGATTTATCGGTGCACATCATTATTGTGTTAAATTCATGTTCCTCATAATCTTGAATCAGAATATCTTCTCCTCCCTCTTTCAGCATCTCTTCTCTTCTCTGATGATGAGGGCGGGGCAACCTGTCACTCACATGAGATCCACCAATAGCAAACCACAAACATACAATCAATTCTCCACAGACAAAATCAACATTTGTTCTTGTTTGCGAAGCGTTTCACTCGCCCTGTGTTTATTTTCTCTGGCCAGTTTTGTCTCTCAGAAGGGACATGCTGGATCTTCGCCAAGTCTCACACATTTCTGTCTTTCTATCCAACGTAGAGTGGGTGGATTTTCTCCGGTGACATTTGAATCAAATGATACATGAAGGTTTGTGACCTTCAGCTGCTCCAAATTCATTGACTATAAAATCCATCATTCATGGGAGAATATGTGTGTTTGTGGGTTTGTGAATTCGAGTTCTTCAAGATCTTTACTGTGCAAAATCTTTGTTAGACTTCTGCAACATACTTCCAGCCTGATTTAACATTAAAAGTAAACAGATTCCTTCTGATTCCACATGTTAACAGCATGTCCAAACCAGACGTGACACAACACGTTCCCAGGATTCTGTTCCTCGCTGAAAGTTAAAAATGCTGCATGACACAACAAAATCACAGCCAATAAGAATTTTTCATATCTAATATACTGTAAATATAATTTGTTATCTTTTGTTTTGAAAGAAATTAATACTTTTATTCATCAAGGATGCATTAAATTGATCAAAAGTGACAGTAAAGACATAATTGCTGTTCTTTTGAACTTTCTATTCATCAAAGAATACTGAAAAATTAAAAAAAAATCTGAAGCAGCACAACTGATTTCAACATTGGTAATAATCAGAAATGTTTCTTGAAGGATCATGTGATTGGAGTAATGATGCTGAAAATTCAGCTTTGATCACAGAAATAAATTACATTTTACTATATATTCACATAGAAAACAGCTGTTTTAAATTGAAATAATATCTCACATTTTACTGTATTTTACTGTTTTTTTGATCAAATAAATGCCGCCTTGGTGAGCATAAAATATTTTTTTCAAAATTAATTAAAAAAATCTTACTGATTATGCTTGAATGACTGATTACTGTAATAGTATGTGATACAGAACACATTATGCAATGATAAACTCTCATACATTATGCCATATTATTACATTAAATTATATGATTATTGCCATTTTGCATTTTAATGCAATTTAAAGTATGACAATGCAACTTTTGCAAATGGAGCATCAAGTCACGCACATTGTATTGCGAAATACCGTATCATGTTCTACACATTTTGTCAACATAGATCATCCGGGAATTCCATGCATGCATAACAAACACAAACTGTGTACAGTACACTGCAAAAATAGTATGAGTAGTTTGCTATTCCGAACATATCCCTCGTCAAATGTCCAGATACCCCACCCCTGCTGCCCTTCAGAGACGCAAACTGAATGCATGGCTTCATTCCAGGTCAGATCTTCATTCTTGTGGCCAAATTGAACATTTGCACTTAACTAAATTAAAATCATAAGCACTTCCAGCTGTTTTTATGGCTTCCAGTCAGGAAGAGAAGTCGAAATGATGAAACTGTGATATTCGCTCTAGAAAATGTTCCTCTCTGTTGGACAGACTCCAGATGATTCAGTGAGATCAAGTGAGACGTTAATGAAAAGAAAAGCCTGTGTTAGCTACTGAGTGATCTGACTTGATCTAAGCACACGCTGCTTATGTTAAACAGTTTAAATATGGAAACACACACTTTAGTTTAGACTCTTGATTTAAGATATTTTTAAGCATGACTTAACTCAGCAAACAGGGACTTTCTCAGAACATTCTGGCAAAGTATGAGCAAACGTTCTTCCAGTAATGTTAATAGAACGTTCGTTCAGAGTTATCTGGTCTTTAATAATGTTCTCAAAACATTAGCACAAAAACATTTATACATTGTTTATGCAATGCATTTTCTGAAACATTTGACGCTTTTTAAATGTTACTCCTTGTTTCATAACATTCAGAAAACACTCAAACGTAAAGTTCTCATAATGTTTGAAGAATGATAAAATGCAATGTTCACATAACAACAAAAAGTTTTTAAAACTTTAAAAAAAGCTGGCTGTTTTGAATTTTGAGAGAATATTCAGATTTTGTTTGTGTTAACAAAAAGTTCTTAGGATTAGTTCCCTTCAGAATTCAGATTTCCTGATAATTCACTCACCCCCATGTCATCCAAGATGTTTATGTCTTTCTTTCTTCAGTCAAAAGAAAGGGAAAACATTCCAGGATTTTTCTCCATATAGTGGACTTCACTGGGGTTCAACGGGTTGAAGGTTCAAATGTCAGTTTCAGTGCAGCTTCAAAGAGCTCTACATGATCCCAGACGAGGAATAAGAGTCTTATCTAGAGAAGCCATTATGTATAATGCATTATAAAGGTATTCATAATGTACGCTATAATGCATTATATCTTTTCATAAACAATTGTAAAAATGCATGATAATATTTGTAGATTCCTTGTTACAAAATTGGTTGTTTTTCATGTATTTTAATGCATTATAATTTCTGAAGGCATGACATAAGTATTATAATGTATTATAACAATTATGAGATCACACAATGCATTACAAGGTGCATTAAAAATACTTTTAAAATGCATTATATTTAAAGGCTCTAAGAAAAGTGTTACCCATGTTTTTGTTAGCTGAGAAGTGCCCACATGTTTTTTGTGACAACTGTGCCTACATCAGTTCGGTGCTGTGGTTTTGTTTGTGTTTTCAGGAAAATTTTTGTGTAGGTGATGAGCGACATTCCAGGCACAGCGTGCTTCTGGAGACACAGCGTAGCCAATCAGATGGATTCCGGACGCTCCCACGGCAACCGGAGGGCCGGAGTTGGGCTGTAGGGATCTGTTGTGTTTGACATGGCTCCAGGTTCTTGTGTTTGTCCAGTCAGGCAGCAAGAACAACTGAATGCTTCCATGTCGCCCGACCCGGGCCTCAGCACCTGGAAACAGACCGGCCGAAGTCACCAGCTAGAAAAATCTCTATCTCTCTCTTAAAGGATGCTCGCTTTGTGTACCAAAGGGCAGGAATGTTCACGTTTAGATAAAGCAGTGACAGCTCAGACAGATTTAAATCTTGTTTTTCTTTTGCCTTCACTGTCTGTAACGGTTAAACGCAGAAACACTGTGAGTACACTGAAAAAAATGGAAACTGTGTTACTCGCCATATCTTTGTAATTATTTGTGAAATTTACTAACAATGTCTGAGTGAAAATTGTTTCCACACCAATTTTTTTTCTTTTTTAGCGCATTGCTTTCTCTTTCACTTTAATATGTTTCAGTTATGTATCAATGTTGTCTCAGATGTTTGTCTTAAAAATCCTTTGAAGAAAGAAACAAATTACTATAGTGATCAAATATACAGCATTTACTTCTAAACAGTTTTCACTCAGAAACCACTAGTATATTTCACAAATAATTACAAAGGAACGGTTAGTAAGTTTTAGGTTGTTTTATCCCAGAGTTTGGGTTGTTTTATCCCAGTGTTTGGATTGTTTTAACCCAGTGAATAGGTTGTTTTAACCCAGAGTTTGGGTTGTTTTAACCCAGAGTTTAGGTTGTTTTAACCCAGTGAATAGGTTGTTTTAACCCAGAGTTTGGGTTGTTTTATCCCAGCGTTTGGGTTGTTTTAACCCAGTTAATAGGTTGTTTTAACCCAGAGTTTGGGTTGTTTTATCCCAGTGTTTGGATTGTTTTAACCCAGTGAATAGGTTGTTTTAACCCAGAGTTTGGGTTGTTTTATCCCAGCGTTTGGGTTGTTTTAACCCAGTTAATAGGTTGTTTTAACCCAGAGTTTGGGTTGTTTTAACCCAGTTAATAGGTTGTTTTAACCCAGAGTTTGGGTTGTTTTAACCTAGAGTTTGGGTTGTTTTAACCCAGTGAATAGGTTGTTTTAACCCAGTGAATAGGTTGTTTTAACCCAGAGTTTGGGTTGTTTTATCCCAGCGTTTGGGTTGTTTTAACCCAGTGAATAGGTTGTTTTAACCCAGAGTTTGGGTTGTTTTAACCCAGAGTTTAGGTTGTTTTAACCCAGTGAATAGGTTGTTTTAACCCAGAGTTTGGGTTGTTTTAACCCAGTGAATAGGTTGTTTTAACCCAGAGTTTGGGTTGTTTTAACCCAGAGTTTGGGTTGTTTTAACCCAGAGTTTGGGTTGTTTTAACCCAGTGAATAGGTTGTTTTAACCCAGAGTTTGGGTTGTTTTAACCCAGTGAATAGGTTGTTTTATCCCAGCGTTTGGGTTGTTTTCACCCAGTGAATAGGTTGTTTTAACCCAGAGTTTGGGTTGTTTTAACCCAGTGAATAGGTTGTTTTAACCCAGAGTTTGGGTTGTTTTAACCCAGTGAATAGGTTGTTTTATCCCAGCGTTTGGGTTGTTTTCACCCAGTGAATAGGTTGTTTTAACCCAGAGTTTGGGTTGTTTTAACCCAGTGAATAGGTTGTTTTATCCCAGCGTTTGGGTTGTTTTCACCCAGTGAATAGGTTGTTTTAACCCAGAGTTTGGGTTGTTTTATCCCAGCGAATGGATTGTTTTAACCCAGAGTTTGGGTTGTTTTAACCCAGCGATTGGGTTGTTTTATCCCAGCGTTTGGGTTGTTTTCACCCAGTGAATAGGTTGTTTTAACCCAGAGTTTGGGTTGTTTTATCCCAGCGAATGGATTGTTTTAACCCAGAGTTTGGGTTGTTTTATCCCAGAGTTTGGGTTGTTTTATCCCAGTGAATGGATTGTTTTAACCCAGAGTTTGGGTTGTTTTATCCCAGAGTTTGGTTGTTTTATCCCAGCGAATGTAATGTTTTAACCCAGAGTTTGGGTTGTTTTATCCCAGCGAATGTAATGTTTTAACCCAGAGTTTGGTTGTTTTATCCCAGCGAATGTAATGTTTTAACCCAGAGTTTGGGTTGTTTTATCCCAGCGAATGTAATGTTTTAACCCAGAGTTTGGGTTGTTTTATCCCAGCGAATGTAATGTTTTAACCCAGAGTTTGGTTGTTTTATCCCAGCGAATGTAATGTTTTAACCCAGAGTTTGGGTTGTTTTATCCCAGAGTTTGGTTGTTTTAACCCAGTGAATAGGTTGTTTTAACCCAGAGTTTGGGTTGTTTTAACCCAGAGTTTAGGTTGTTTTAACCCAGTGAATAGGTTGTTTTAACCCAGAGTTTGGGTTGTTTTATCCCAGCGTTTGGGTTGTTTTAACCCAGTTAATAGGTTGTTTTAACCCAGAGTTTGGGTTGTTTTATCCCAGTGTTTGGATTGTTTTAACCCAGTGAATAGGTTGTTTTAACCCAGAGTTTGGGTTGTTTTAACCCAGAGTTTAGGTTGTTTTAACCCAGTGAATAGGTTGTTTTAACCCAAAGTTTGGGTTGTTTTATCCCAGCGTTTGGGTTGTTTTAACCCAGTTAATAGGTTGTTTTAACCCAGAGTTTGGGTTGTTTTATCCCAGTGTTTGGATTGTTTTAACCCAGTGAATAGGTTGTTTTAACCCAGAGTTTGGGTTGTTTTATCCCAGCGTTTGGGTTGTTTTAACCCAGTTAATAGGTTGTTTTAACCCAGAGTTTGGGTTGTTTTAACCCAGTTAATAGGTTGTTTTAACCCAGAGTTTGGGTTGTTTTAACCTAGAGTTTGGGTTGATTTAACCTAGAGTTTGGGTTGTTTTAACCCAGTGAATAGGTTGTTTTAACCCAGTGAATAGGTTGTTTTAACCCAGAGTTTGGGTTGTTTTATCCCAGCGTTTGGGTTGTTTTAACCCAGTGAATAGGTTGTTTTAACCCAGAGTTTGGGTTGTTTTAACCCAGAGTTTAGGTTGTTTTAACCCAGTGAATAGGTTGTTTTAACCCAGAGTTTGGGTTGTTTTAACCCAGTAAATAGGTTGTTTTAACCCAGAGTTTGGGTTGTTTTAACCCAGAGTTTGGGTTGTTTTAACCCAGAGTTTGGGTTGTTTTAACCCAGAGTTTGGGTTGTTTTAACCCAGTGAATAGGTTGTTTTAACCCAGAGTTTGGGTTGTTTTAACCCAGTGAATAGGTTGTTTTATCCCAGCGTTTGGGTTGTTTTCACCCAGTGAATAGGTTGTTTTAACCCAGAGTTTGGGTTGTTTTAACCCAGTGAATAGGTTGTTTTAACCCAGAGTTTGGGTTGTTTTAACCCAGTGAATAGGTTGTTTTATCCCAGCGTTTGGGTTGTTTTCACCCAGTGAATAGGTTGTTTTAACCCAGAGTTTGGGTTGTTTTAACCCAGTGAATAGGTTGTTTTATCCCAGCGTTTGGGTTGTTTTCACCAAGTGAATAGGTTGTTTTAACCCAGAGTTTGGGTTGTTTTATCCCAGTGAATAGGTTGTTTTAACCCAGAGTTTGGGTTGTTTTAACCCAGAGAATGGGTTGTTTTATCCCAGAGTTTGGGTTGTTTTAACCCAGAGATTGGGTTGTTTTATCCCAGAGTTTGGGTTGTTGTAACCCAGAGTTTGGGTTGTTTTATCCCAGCGAATGGATTGTTTTAACCCAGAGTTTGGGTTGTTTTATCCCAGAGTTTGGGTTGTTTTATCCCAGTGAATGGATTGTTTTAACCCAGAGTTTGGGTTGTTTTATCCCAGAGTTTGGTTGTTTTATCCCAGCGAATGTAATGTTTTAACCCAGAGTTTGGGTTGTTTTATCCCAGCGAATGTAATGTTTTAACCCAGAGTTTGGGTTGTTTTATCCCAGCGAATGTAATGTTTTAACCCAGAGTTTGGTTGTTTTATCCCAGCGAATGTAATGTTTTAACCCAGAGTTTGGGTTGTTTTATCCCAGAGTTTGGTTGTTTTATCCCAGCGAATGTAATGTTTTAACCCAGAGTTTGGGTTGTTTTATCCCAGCGAATGTAATGTTTTAACCCAGAGTTTGGTTGTTTTATCCCAGCGAATGTAATGTTTTAACCCAGAGTTTGGTTGTTTTATCCCAGCGAATGTAATGTTTTAACCCAGAGTTTGGGTTGTTTTATCCCAGCGAATGTAATGTTTTAACCCAGAGTTTGGGTTGTTTTATCCCAGCGAATGTAATGTTTTAACCCAGAGTTTGGGTTGTTTTATCCCAGAGTTTGGTTGTTTTATCCCAGCGAATGTAATGTTTTAACCCAGAGTTTGGGTTGTTTTATCCCAGCGAATGTAATGTTTTAACCCAGAGTTTGGTTGTTTTATCCCAGCGAATGTAATGTTTTAACCCAGAGTTTGGTTGTTTTATCCCAGCGAATGTAATGTTTTAACCCAGAGTTTGGGTTGTTTTATCCCAGCGAATGTAATGTTTTAACCCAGAGTTTGGGTTGTTTTATCCCAGCGAATGTAATGTTTTAACCCAGAGTTTGGGTTGTTTTATCCCAGAGTTTGGGTTGTTTTATCCCAGCGAATGTAATGTTTTAACCCAGAGTTTGGTTGTTTTATCCCAGCGAATGTAATGTTTTAACCCAGAGTTTGGTTGTTTTATCCCAGCGTTTGGGTTGTTTTAACCCAGAGTTTGGTTGTTTTATCCCAGCGAATGTAATGTTTTAACCCAGAGTTTGGTTGTTTTATCCCAGCGAATGTAATGTTTTAACCCAGAGTTTGGTTGTTTTATCCCAGCGAATGTAATGTTTTAACCCAGAGTTTGGTTGTTTTATCCCAGCGAATGTAATGTTTTAACCCAGAGTTTGGGTTGTTTTATCCCAGCGAATGTAATGTTTTAACCCAGAGTTTGGTTGTTTTATCCCAGCGAATGTAATGTTTTAACCCAGAGTTTGGGTTGTTTTATCCCAGAGTTTGGTTGTTTTATCCCAGCGAATGTAATGTTTTAACCCAGAGTTTGGTTGTTTTATCCCAGCGAATGTAATGTTTTAACCCAGAGTTTGGGTTGTTTTATCCCAGCGAATGTAATGTTTTAACCCAGAGTTTGGGTTGTTTTATCCCAGCGAATGTAATGTTTTAACCCAGAGTTTGGGTTGTTTTATCCCAGCGAATGTAATGTTTTAACCCAGAGTTTGGTTGTTTTATCCCAGCGAATGTAATGTTTTAACCCAGAGTTTGGGTTGTTTTATCCCAGAGTTTGGTTGTTTTATCCCAGCGAATGTAATGTTTTAACCCAGAGTTTGGTTGTTTTATCCCAGCGAATGTAATGTTTTAACCCAGAGTTTGGGTTGTTTTATCCCAGCGAATGTAATGTTTTAACCCAGAGTTTGGGTTGTTTTATCCCAGCGAATGTAATGTTTTAACCCAGAGTTTGGGTTGTTTTATCCCAGAGTTTGGTTGTTTTATCCCAGCGAATGTAATGTTTTAACCCAGAGTTTGGTTGTTTTATCCCAGCGAATGTAATGTTTTAACCCAGAGTTTGGTTGTTTTATCCCAGCGAATGTAATGTTTTAACCCAGAGTTTGGTTGTTTTATCCCAGCGAATGTAATGTTTTAACCCAGAGTTTGGGTTGTTTTATCCCAGAGTTTGGTTGTTTTATCCCAGCGAATGTAATGTTTTAACCCAGAGTTTGGTTGTTTTATCCCAGCGTTTGGGTTGTTTTAACCCAGAGTTTGGTTGTTTTATCCCAGCGTATGGGTTGTTTTAACCCAGAGTTTGGGTTGTTTTAACCCAGTGAATAAGTTGTTTTAACCCAGAGTTTGGGTTGTTTTATCCCAGCGTTTGGGTTGTTTTAACCCAGTGAATAAGTTGTTTTAACCCAGAGTTTGGGTTGTTTTAACCCAGTGAATAGGTTGTTTTATCCCAGCGTTTGGGTTGTTTTCACCCAGTGAATAGGTTGTTTTAACCCAGAGTTTGGGTTGTTTTAACCCAGTGAATAGGTTGTTTTATCCCAGCGTTTGGGTTGTTTTCACCCAGTGAATAGGTTGTTTTAACCCAGAGTTTGGGTTGTTTTATCCCAGCGAATGGATTGTTTTAACCCAGAGTTTGGGTTGTTTTATCCCAGAGTTTGGGTTGTTTTATCCCAGCGAATGGATTGTTTTAACCCAGAGTTTGGGTTGTTTTATCCCAGAGTTTGGTTGTTTTATCCCAGCGAATGTAATGTTTTAACCCAGAGTTTGGGTTGTTTTAACCCAGAGTTTGGTTGTTTTATCCCAGCGTTTGGGTTGTTTTAACCCAGAGTTTGGTTGTTTTATCCCAGCGTATGGGTTGTTTTAACCCAGAGTTTGGGTTGTTTTATCCCAGCGTTTGGGTTGTTTTAACCCAGTGAATAAGTTGTTTTAACCCAGAGTTTGGGTTGTTTTATCCCAGCGAATGGGTTGTTTTAACCCAGAGTTTGGGTTGTTTTATCCCAGCGAATGGGTTGTTTTAACCCAGAGTTTGGGTTGTTTTATCCCAGCGTATGGGTTGTTTTAACCCAGAGTTTGGGTTGTTTTATCCCAGTGAATAAGTTGTTTTAACCCAGAGTTTGGTTGTTTTATCCCAGCGTATGGGTTGTTTTAACCCAGAGTTTGGGTTGTTTTATCCCAGTGAATAAGTTGTTTTAACCCAGAGTTTGGGTTGTTTTAACCCAGAGTTTGGGTTGTTTTATCCCAGTGTTTGGGTTGTTTTAACCCAGTGAATAAGTTGTTTTAACCCAGAGTTTGGGTTGTTTTATCCCAGTGTTTGGGTTGTTTTAACCCAGTGAATAAGTTGTTTTAACCCAGAGTTTGGGTTGTTTTATCCCAGTGAATAAGTTGTTTTAACCCAGAGTTTGGTTGTTTTATCCCAGCGTATGGGTTGTTTTAACCCAGAGTTTGGGTTGTTTTATCCCAGTGAATAAGTTGTTTTAACCCAGAGTTTGGTTGTTTTATCCCAGCGTATGGGTTGTTTTAACCCAGAGTTGGGGTTGTTTTATCCCAGTGAATAAGTTGTTTTAACCCAGAGTTTGGGTTGTTTTAACCCAGAGTTTGGGTTGTTTTATCCCAGTGTTTGGGTTGTTTTAACCCAGTGAATAAGTTGTTTTAACCCAGAGTTTGGTTGTTTTATCCCAGCGTATGGGTTGTTTTAACCCAGAGTTTGGTTGTTTTATCCCAGTGTTTGGGTTGTTTTAACCCAGTGAATAAGTTGTTTTAACCCAGAGTTTGGTTGTTTTATCCCAGCGTTTGGGTTGTTTTAACCCAGTGAATAGGTTGTTTTAAGCCAGAATTTGGGTTGTTTTATCCCAGTAAATGCATTGTTTTAACCCAGAGTTTGGGTTGTGTTATCCCAGCGTTTGGTTTATTTTAACCCAGTGTATGGATGGTTTTAACCCAGCGATTGGGTTGTTTTAACCCAGCATTTGGGTTAAATGTTTACCATGCTGAGCAGTTTTATTTAACTCAACTATTGTTTAAAAATGACTCTATTGTTGCTTAAAATGAACCCAAATGTATGCTGGAAACAAACATTTATTAAAGTTTAATGAATAATAATTAAACAATAAACATTAAATTGCTTAAGTGTTCACCTTTTGATTATTATTGTTTCCTCTAGTAATTATGTGTAATTTCCTGCATATTTTGAGTTCATTTTAAGCAACAATAGAGTCAATTTTAAACAATAGTTGAGTTAAATAAAACTGCTCAGCATGGTAAACATTTAACCCAACCGCTGGATTGAAATAACCCAATCTCTGAGTTTGTCCATTTCAACCCAACTTGGGTTGTTTTTAACCCAGCATAGTTTCTTTACAGTTTTTGGTGTGAACGGGCCCTGAGAGTATAGAGCTATGAAATGATTATGAATAGATAATTTGATATTTGATGAGAAAAGTTCATAATGAGATCTTGAGATGTTGAGATCTCTTCTAAAACATGTGAGATTACTGTAGTCTTCTATCAGGAGAAACTTCTTGGAAGACTTATTACTGTTTAGGAGAAACAATTGATATATGCATGATGAACTAACTGACATGAAGGCACTTAAAACTTAAAACATTTCATAATGCAACGATACATACACAGTTCGAGTTTGTGCAGCTATAGAAGCGTTCGCATACTAAAGCTGAGATATGCTTATTAGACTCTGGAGTTGAATCTGCCATTGGACTTGATCCCAACATTTGGTTTGGGTTAAACCAAATCATTCAAAGATGAGCTGTATTTTTCCGTCTGTTACTCATCAGAACAATCATGACCTCCTCCCTGTTTCCTTCCTTTGCTTTTCTTTTTCCTACTGTTTCCACACTGAAAACCAATGACATTACAAAACCAGACTGCTCCCAATCAGCAGAACACACACCATCTGAGAACGTTCCCTGTTAGCTGGGATAAACTTTGGGAGAAACATCTCAGCCAAAGCTGAAACTGCAATGAGAACTCCGGAGCTGTGAAAGAGCAAACTCTGCTCTTTAACGTTCCCTCAGAAAAATGCACATCGAATGGCAATTTTAATTCCACAAAGGCCATTTAGTATCCGCTCCCGAAGGGCTTTTGTGCCGACAAAATCCTTCCGTCTATAAATAGCCCCAGAATCCTCTAATCTAAACCTCTGACCAGAGTCTTTTGTTGATGTGATTAATGTGTGGTTGGAGATGCGAGACCACTGAAGACTTGAATTATGAGAACGCAACAACAGGAGGATGACACTGTGATTGGAAACATCGAGGAGCAGAAGATGAGCTGAGCGAGACGGTTTAATAGTGTGTGATGAGTGTGTGTGTGTGTGTGACGTGAGGATAAAGGTGATGAGTGGCATTTCATCTCAGTGTGGTTTGGTTTTCGTCGACTATGCATGAGAATCAGACATTGCATGAGCGTAAAAGTGTGTTTAATTATTCATCAAAGAATACTGGGGGAAAATGCATTTCGATTTCAACAATTTCAACGATTTTCTTGAGCAGCAAAACATCATATTAGAATGATTTCTGAAGGATCATGTGACACTGAAGACTGGAGTAATGATGCTGAAAATTCAGCTTTGATTACAGGAATAAATTACACTTTACTATATATTCACAGTTATTTTACATTGTAATAATATTTCACAATTTTACAGGTTTTACTGTATTTTTGATCAAATAAATGCAGCCTTGGTGAGCCGAAGAGACAAAACATCTGTTTGACTGCTGGGTAACATTAACCAATCATTTTTTAAAGAATAATAACACTGATGAATCATTCACAATAAGACCAGGAACATGTATTAAGAAAGTCAATATAGTCAACTAGTGTATTCATCACCTTTAAAGAGTGTGTTTGGCCGTATCTGCTGAATGTGTGTGTGTGGTCAGCAGGTGAAGGATTGAGGAATTCGGACACAACATGTGTGAAAACAGACCGTGTGTGTGTGTGAGATGCTCGGAGCGTCTGCAGTCACTACTGTAAATGTATTTATAGAGCGAGAGAAAGAGGGCTGTGTTTGTTCGCTGCTGTATGTGCTGAGTAGGTGAAGTGTGTTTGGGAACGAGCTGACTGCTGAGATGAGCTCTATTCTGAGCGAGGAAGCCCCTCTCTGCCTGTATCACTCGCTCCGAGAGAGACTGAGAGAGAGACAGAGACACTGGGTGTGTTTCACACTTCAGCCTCTACAATGAAACTCGATCTTCCTCTCCATAGTGGCGTCTACTATTTATAACCGTCATGAATGTGTGTGTATTAGAGACATAGACTGTGTTCATCTTGAAGGGTTTGTCATGTTCAGTGTGTGTGTGTGTGTGTGTGTGTGTGTGTTACTAGCAGTGTTGAGGTACTAAATGTAGCACCACTACTAACTTCACTAACTGAAGTACACTGTTCAGTAGTGTGATAATTAATACAGCTCTACAGCTGATGAAACAATCAAACTCGCTTTCTTTCAGATTCATTCTTGTGAATAATTTATTTCGGTATGTACAAGTTAACTAATAAAAAATTAAAAAAATTAGTTAAATGCTGCTGTTTGTTACTTAATTTTGGAGTTGGTTATCAATCCATCCATCCATCCATCATCTACTCATCCATACATCCATCCATCCATCCATCATCTACTCATCCATACATCCATCCATCCATCATCTACTCATCCATACATCCATCCATCCATCCATCATCTACTCATCCATACATCCATCCATCCATCCATCATCTACTCATCCATACATCCATCCATCCATCATCTACTCATCAATCCATCCATCTACTCATCCATCCATCCATCCATCCATCCACATACTCATCTATTCATCCATCCATCCATCCATCCACTCATCCGTCCATCCATCCATCCATCCATCCACCAATCTACTCATCCACCATCCATCCATCCATCCATCCATCTATCTACTCATCCATCCATCCATCCATCCATCCATCCATCCACATACTCATCTATTCATCCATCCATCCATCCATCCACTCATCCGTCCATCCATCCATCCATCCATCCACCAATCTACTCATCCACCATCCATCCATCCATCCATCTATCTACTCATCCATCCATCCATCCATCCAACTATCCATCCATCCATCATCCATCCATCCATCCAACTATCCATCCACTAATCTACTCATCCAACTATCCATCCATTCATCCATCCATCCAACTATCCATCCACTAATCTACTCATCCAACTATCCATCCATCCATCCATCCAACTATCCATCCATCCATCCAACTATCCATCCATCCATCCATCCATCCATCCATCCATCCATCCATCCACCAATCTACTCATCCACCATCCATCCATCTATCTACTCATCCATCCATCCAACTATCCATCCACTAATCTACTCATCCAACCATCCATCCATCCATCCATCCAACTATCCATCCATCCATCCATCCATCATCCATCCATCTACTAATCCATCCATCCATCCATCCATCCACCAATCTACTCATCCACCATCCATCCATCCATCTATCTACTCATCCATCCATCCAACTATCCATCCACTAATCTACTCATCCAACCATCCATCCATCCATCCATCCATCCAACTATCCATCCATCCATCCATCCATCCATCTATCTACTCATCCATCCATCCATCCATCCAACTATCCATCCATCCATCATCCATCCATCCATCCATCCATCCATCCATCCATCCATCCATCCATCCATCCATCCATCCAACTATCCATCCACTAATCTACTCATCCAACTATCCATCCATCCATCCATCCAACTATCCATCCATCCATCCATCCAACTATCCATCCATCCAACTATCCATCCATCCATCCATCCATCCACCAATCTACTCATCCACCATCCATCCATCCATCTATCTACTCATCCATCCATCCATCCATCCATCCATCCATCCATCCATCCAACTATCCATCCATCCATCATCCATCCATCCATCCATCCATCCACTAATCTACTCATCCAACTATCCATCCATTCATCCATCCATCCAACTATCCATCCACTAATCTACTCATCCAACTATCCATCCATCCATCCATCCATCCAACTATCCATCCATCTACCTACTCATCCATCCATCCATCCATCCATCATCCATCCATCCATCCATCCATCCATCCATCCAACTATCCATCCACTAATCTACTTATCCAACTATCCATCCATCCATCCATCTACTCATCCATCCATCCAACTATCCATCCATCATCCATCCATCCATCTACTCATCCATCCATCCATCCATCCAACTATCCATCCATCCATCCATCTACTCATCCATCCATCCATCCATCCATCCAACTATCCATCCATCCATCTATCATCCATCCATCCATCTATCTACTCATCCATCCATCCATCCATCCAACTATCCATCCATCCATCCATCATCCATCCATCTACTAATCCATCCATCCACCAATCTACTCATCCACCATCCATCCATCCATCTATCTACTCATCCATCCATCCATCCATCCAACTATCCATCCATCCATCATCCATCCATCCATCCACTAATCTACTCATCCAACTATCCATCCATTCATCCATCCATCCAACTATCCATCCACTAATCTACTCATCCAACTATCCATCCATCCATCCATCCATCCAACTATCCATCCATCTATCTACTCATCCATCCATCCATCCATCCATCCAACTATCCATCCATCCATCCAACTATCCATCCACTAATGTACTTATCCAACTATCCATCCATACATCTACTCATCCATCCATCCATCCAACTATCCATCCATCATCCATCCATCCATCTACTCATCCATCCATCCATCCATCCAACTATCCATCCATCCATCCATCTACTCATCCATCCATCCATCCATCCATCCATCCAACTATCCATCCATCCATCTATCATCCATCCATCCATCTATCTACTCATCCATCCATCCATCCATCCATCCAACTATCCATCCATCCATCCATCATCCATCCATCTACTAATCCATCCATCCACCAATCTACTCATCCACCATCCATCCATCCATCTATCTACTCATCCATCCATCCAACTATCCATCCACTAATCTACTCATCCAACTATCCATCCATCCATCCATCCATCCATCCACTAATCTACTCATCCAACTATCCATCCATCCATCCATCCATCCATCCATCCAACTATCCATCCATCCATCTATCTACTCATCCATCCATCCATCCATCCATCCATCCAACTATCCATCATCCATCCATCCATCCATCCAACTATCCATCCACTAATCTACTTATCCAACTATCCATCCATCCATCCATCCATCCATCCATCTACTCATCCATCCATCCATCCATCCATCCATCCATCCATCCAACTATCCATCCATCATCCATCCATCCATCCATCCATCCATCCATCCATCCATCCATCCATCCAACTATCCATCCACTAATCTACTCATCCAACTATCCATCCATCCATCCATCCATCCATCCATCCAACTATCCATCCATCCATCCATCCATCTACTCATCCATCCATCCATCCATCCATCCAACTATCCATCCATCCATCCATCTACTCATCCATCCATCCATCCATCCATCCATCCTTCATCCATCCATCCATCCATCCATCCATCCAACTATCCATCCATCCATCCATCCATCCATCATCCATCCATCCATCCATCCATCCATCCATCCATCTATCTACTCATCCATCCATCCATCCATCCAACTATCCATCCATCATCCATCCATCCATCTACTCATCCATCCATCCATCCATCCAACTATCCATCCATCCATCTATCATCCATCCATCCATCTATCTACTCATCCATCCATCCATCCAACTATCCATCCATCCATCCATCATCCATCCATCTACTAATCCATCCATCCACCAATCTACTCATCCACCATCCATCCATCCATCTATCTACTCATCCATCCATCCAACTATCCATCCACTAATCTACTCATCCAACTATCCATCCATCCATCCATCCATCCAACTATCCATCCACTAATCTACTCATCCAACTATCCATCCATCCATCCATCCATCCAACTATCCATCCATCCATCTATCTACTCATCCATCCATCCATCCATCCATCCAACTATCCATCCATCCATCATCCATCCATCCAACTATCCATCCACTAATCTACTTATCCATCCATCCATCCATCCATCCATCCAACTATCCATCCATCCATCATCCATCCATCCAACTATCCATCCACTAATCTACTTATCCATCCATCCATCCATCCATCCATCCATCCATCCATCCATCCAACTATCCATCCATCCATCCATCCATCCATCCATCCATCCATCCACTAATCTACTTATCCAACTATCCATCCATCCATCCATCTACTCATCCATCCATCCATCCATCCATCCATCCATCCATCCATCCATCCATCCATCCAACTATCCATCCATCATCCATCCATCCATCCATCCATCCATCCATCCATCCATCCATCCATCCAACTATCCATCCACTAATCTACTCATCCAACTATCCATCCATCCATCCATCCATCCATCCATCCATCCATCCATCCATCATCCATCCATCCATCCATCCATCCATCCATCCATCCATCCAACTATCCATCCATCCATCATCCATCCATCCATCCATCCATCCATCCATCTATCTACTCATCCATCCATCCATCCAACTATCCATCCATCCATCCATCCATCCATCCACCTATCTACTCATCCATCCATTTATGTCTGCCTGTTCAAGTTTCATAATTTCAACACTCTCTTTAAATGTCTTCTCATATGTAAAGTCTGAAGTCAAATTCATTCTTGTGAATAATTCCTAATAATAGGAATAGTATATATATATATATATATATTCAACAGCTGGTGTTTTGACCTTTTAATTGTACTACACCGCGGTGAACTTTCATCTTTTTAATTTTATCATACGACTAACCTCAGCCTCTGAATGTCAGCCTCTGCTGGTCAAAGGCTGTAATTGTTAAATAAAATGAGGAGAAAGGACCATATGTGGACATTTATTTATTTATTTATTTTTTAAGCATTTTGCATTTGCAGCTTTGACATTCCTAAATAGTGAGTATAATATACTCATAATATACTATATTATGTGCCTATTTAAGAACAGACTAAAATATTCAGCATTCAAAAAAGTATTTTTTTCACCTCAAGCACAGATGTTTTTGCAAATGTTGTTTCCTCTTGTTATTTCTGGCAGCATGCATATATTATCATGCATTGTCTTTTTCAATACATGTAAAAATAAAGCGTCAGAATCAGTCAGTGGTTTGTCTGATCTTGACTTTGGTCTAAAGCTCCAGTGGAAACAGACGTCTACAGCACTGAACACACTGAGCAATACTTTCCTAAAGTCAATGATTTTATTTTTGGTGGTGCAGAACTCCTCTTCCTCTTTCATCTGAAGCTGCTTTAGTGGTCGTTTTTGAATCAGTGGGCAGATGTTCAACTTTAATCATCAAGATTTCAGTGTTTAGTGGGTTGTGCCCACAAAAAGTCCAAAGCTATGTTCAAAATAGCATACTAATCTTGAAGTGTGCATGCTGTGCACAGTATGCATAGAATATCTGATGTAATGCATTTGACATTTTTTTTTATTTATGCATTCAAAAAAATGAACCTTAATTTCCGGTCATGTGACAACAGCATAGATGGTACTATTTAAAGTGTTTGTTGTTGCATCATGCAAACTGTTTCACATACTATTCTTACAAAATATTAGCCATTATTAAGTGTTTACTATCATCATGCTATTGTTCTTTCACCATGGAAAATAGCAGTAAGAATAATCACTCTCTCTCTCTCTGTTTCTCTGCAGTGAAGTACATTAAGGAGATGTCTGCGTTTTTTAAGGGCGGATCGACGGCGGGACCCCCAGTGCTCGATTCTCCTCCAGCCACCCCGCAGAAGCAGACAGACCCCGCTCTTAAAGAGACCAGGACCCTCCCGCTCCGAATGTGTCATGTGACACGCAAACAGTGTCCGCCTGACACAGAGGACAGGTACAAACACCGCCAGAGTTTACACATTACTGACATATCATTATGAAATGATAATAACATCAGGACTTAATCCAGTTCAAACATTAAACATTTTCTATGCCAGATTGCAAAACAACCAAATAGTTATTCATTGCATTCGTACATTCAAATGTTTTGTGTTGTTTTTATATAAAGCATGGAGCTTTAGCATGCAAAAAAACAAAAGACAATTATATAGATTTAGAACAATAAAAAATGATAATATTCACTACTCCTCAAAAGTTTGGGATCAGTACAAATTTTTTTTATATATGAATTAGTCTCTTTTGCTCACCACGGCTGCATTGATTTGATAAAAAATACAGAAAAAATGGTAATATTGTAAAATATTTTTTCAATTCAAAACAGCTGTTTTTTATGTGAATATATAGTAAAGTGTAATTTATTCCTGTGATCAAAGCTGAATTTTCAGCATCATTGCTCCAGTCTTCAGTGTCACATGATCCTTCAGAAATTGTTCTTGAAATAGAATACTTTGTAACATTATAAATGTCTTTACATAATATAATATAATATAATATAATATAATATAATATAATATAATATAATATAATATAATATAATATAATATAATATAATATAATATAATATAATTTTTAATTTAATTTAACCTATTGTAAAAGCACAGGAAAAATGCCAATTTATCATTGTTTTTGTCAACTTTTATTTTGTTTTTGACTACAAATATTTATTGCAACTGTATCTGTATAATGTAATATAATATAATATAATATAATATAATATAATATAATATAATATAATATAATATAATATAATATAATATAATATAATATAATATAATGCATGTGCATGATTTGTAATATTGGCTATTGTTTAAATCGAGCCAATAACAAAATTAATTTATATTGCATGGCTCTTATTGGATGAACCTCTTGTCAGCACCTTCTACATTAATGCACCAAAATCATCCTACAATTTGACTAATAAGCTATATTAGTTGGCAGAAGGATTGTTCATAAAGATTATTATGGTATTATGCTTAATTAAAAGCGATATGCCGTGAGAGGACTTGTTGCATAAAGTCGACTCTTTGCTGTTTCTCTCTGTAGGTATTTTGAGGTGGTATCATCAGACAGGAAGAAGTCTGTGTTTTTGCGGGCTAAAGATCACGCCATGGCTCAGGCCTGGTACAACGCCATCCAGACAGGAAGTGCAGCATTACTGACCAGCGCCAAAGCCGAGCTGAAAGCCCTGCAGCCGAGCCTGGACGTCAGTCACATCGGCTGGATCATTGAGCAGGTGAGAAACACAGACACCGTGAGATGAGAGAGACAGAAATCATGCAGCGGAGTCTGATGATGGTGTGTGTGTCCCCAGGGTTCAGAGCGGCCGATACTGGCGGTGTTGACGGACAGAGATCTACTGCTGTACGGATCTCTGCCCGACAGCAAAGAGACTCTCAACAGCCCAGACAAGAGCTATCCTTTAATTACCACCAGGTACACACACACACACACACACACACACACTGCATACTAGAGCATTAAAATGAGAGGACACACATTACAGGGACTTTACAGTGGTAACACAGTGATGCTGGCATGATGCACAGCGGATCACTGTAATTGTATATTGATAAAGTATGATAAATTTATATGAATTATTATAAATCTATGATAAAAGCCGTGTCCTATTTCATGGAAAAACAGAAAATATCAGGGAATTTTAGAAGTTATTCCAGGTTATGAAAAGTCATAGAAATAAAATATAATATCCATAGTGCTATCAATTTATATACAACATTGATCATACTAATTTATATTACTATAGATATTTTATTTTAATTCCATGACTTTTCATAACCTGGAATCAGATTGATTGGAATTTGCTCTTTGTGAGTGAAATAATTAAAAATCCTTATCCTGAAATCACAAATGAATAGACTATTTACCACATATTTTTTTAATAAAATGTTTTATATATTTTTTTATATATATGCATATTTCATATTTTTTATTTTATGTATATTTATATATATATATATATATATATATATATATATATATATATATATATATATATTTGTGTGTATAATATATATATAGAAAAATAAAAAATTATATATTTTTTATATATATATATATTTCATTTTTATTATTTTATGTATATGTGTGTATATATATATAAATATATATATATATATATTTATATATATATATATATATATATATATATAAAAATGTTTTATATATTTTTTATATATATAAAAAATATATAAAACATTTTTATATATATATATATATATATATATATATATATATATATATATAAATAAAACATTTTTATATATTTTATAGTATATATAATAAAAGAAATAATAATAAAATAAAATAATAATAAATAAAATAAAAAAAAATAAAAATTAAAAAAAAAAAAAAAATATATATATATATATATATATATATATATAAAACAGTTAACGACAGTATTACAATAAACAATTCTAACTACATCTGTGATTCATTAGGCAAACATGTCTCATCCAGTCATATTTTAGAGTCACATCTGTTCAGTTTATCAGGTAGATGATTAATGAGTTGAGCAGTACGTACACTAAATCTGCTGTGTTTCTGTCCGTCAGGCTGGTTCACTCTGGACCGGGTAAGAGTTCATCAGTACACGACTCTGAGCTGACCTTTGGCCTGCGCTTGGGCACTAAGCAGGGAGTGGAGACGCATCTGTTCAGAGTGGACACAGCTAAAGACCTGTCCACCTGGACACACCTGCTGGTGGAGGGCTGCCACAGCGCCGCAGAGCTCGTGCAGGAGGTCACGACAGGTACAGACACCGCTTGAGTCACTGAAGCACACTGAATCTTCAGTAGATGTTCTTTCCAAAGCAGAAAGAGAATAAATGAATTGTGGCTGATGGGTTTGTCTGGGTTCATATCGCCCTCTGTTGGTTCAGTGATGTGCTGCACTCCAGTGTGTTTTGACCAGGGGATGGCAAACTATAATCTCTGGCACATGGGGCAGTCACACAACCTGCTTTATGAAGTTACGTGCTATAAAAACTATTAAATTACGAGATTTTAGCAATCCATTGTTTCTGTGATGATCTCTCCTCGTGCCATAAGGGCCGACTGCAGGTTAAAACCATCCTTTTTTGTCTTTTGTAACCTGATAAAACCCTAAAATTATGAATAGCCCACTTGCATGCTACTCTTGCCATTTCTGCAGTATGCATAATGTGCACAGTGATTTATTTATGCATGCATTGAAAACCAGAGCAAATAATGTATCCCACAATGCAATGCATTTGATCACTACCTTGATTTTTTTTTTCAGTCTGACAAAAATGTATTTATTTATTTTTCATATATGATAACTGGACTTCACTAAATTAATGAGGTCATGTGACAGGGTGACATTACTTGTTGCATAATTGTTACTGTTTGTGGTACAGAAATTATAATATAAAAATATAATATACTATTTTTAGCATATATTATTAGATCTATATTTGTAGTTTGTAGTATTATTTATATACTATTACAGTTATTTATTTATTTTTTTAGTTTTCATTTAATTTGTTTAATTTTTGTTATGTGTGTTTGTCAGCTTTATTATTATTTATTTATTTATTTATTTTTATTATTATTACTATTTAGGTTTAATTTATTTTTATTTAAATTTTAGTTTTTATTTATTTTCAGTTAGTAACTTATTTTATCGAGGCAAAAGTTTTTTCTAATCTAATATTTATATTTAATTTCAGCTTTATTTAAATGAACAATTTCTCTAGCTAATTAAAGCTAATCATCCTGTGTGTTTTGTAGCGTGCAGCTGGAACGGGAAGTCGTGTATGTTGAGTGTTCACATAGACAAAGGCTTCTTGTTGTTTACGGAGGAGGCCGGCGTCAGGAAGAACGTCCTTCTCCAGCAGCCGTTCGAGCGTCTGCGCATGTCCTCAGACGACGGAGTCCGCATGATGTTCCTCGACTTCGGAGGCCCAGAAGCAGAGATCGTGAGAGACGTTTTTGCACTTTTCACCTGCTGCTCGCTTTACTGTCTTTCACCTTTAACCTGGTTTGTTCTGCCTTTACAAAGATGCTTACTTCTTCCTAGAGCTGCTCGATTCTGGATAAACTGAGAATCACAATTTTTTTTAAAATTTCAAATAAATAATCTGAACAGACAACTAAACAAAATAACATGTAATTTACTAGAGGTTCTGACAAAATGTTAATTGCTGCAGTCTATTTAAAATGTTTAATTAATCTGAATTATTTGAAAAAAACTTGGATTGAATGAATGATTCAATGACTCACTCATAAATACTTAATCTGTTTCATTACTGGATGAATCAGCGTTTTGAACAAATCTCTTGAATGAATGATTCAATGACTCACTCATAAATATTTTACTTGTTTCATTACTGGATGAAACAGCATTTTTTAACAAATCTCTTAAATGAATGATTCAATGACTCACTCATAAATACTTAATCTGTTTCAATACTGCAATCAATCAGCGTTTTTGAACAAATCTTTTAAATGAATGATTCAGTGACTCACTCATAAATGCTTTATTTGTTTCATTACTGGATGAATCAGCATTTTTGAACAAATCTCTTAAATGAATGATTCAATGACTCACTCATAAATATTTCACTTGTTTCATTACTGGATGAATCATCGTTTTTTAACAAATCTCTTAAATGAATGATTCAATGACTCACTCATAAATACTTAATCTGTTTCAATACTGCAATGAATCAGTATTTTTGAACAAATCTCTTAAATGAATGATTCAATGACTCACTCATAAATATTTCACTTGTTTCAATACTGCAATGAATCTGTATTTTTAAACAAATCTTTTAAATGAATGATTCAATGACTCACTCATAAATACTTAATCTGTTTCATTACTGGATGAATCAGCGTTTTGAACAAATCTCTTGAATGAATGATTCAATGACTCACTCATAAATATTTTACTTGTTTCATTACTGGATGAAACAGCATTTTTTAACAAATCTCTTAAATGAATGATTCAATGACTCACTCATAAATACTTAATCTGTTTCAATACTGCAATCAATCAGCGTTTTTGAACAAATCTTTTAAATGAATGATTCAGTGACTCACTCATAAATGCTTTATTTGTTTCATTACTGGATGAATCAGCATTTTTGAACAAATCTCTTAAATGAATGATTCAATGACTCACTCATAAATATTTCACTTGTTTCATTACTGGATGAATCATCGTTTTTTAACAAATCTCTTAAATGAATGATTCAATGACTCACTCATAAATACTTAATCTGTTTCAATACTGCAATGAATCAGTATTTTTGAACAAATCTCTTAAATGAATGATTCAATGACTCACTCATAAATATTTCACTTGTTTCAATACTGCAATGAATCTGTATTTTTAAACAAATCTTTTAAATGAATGATTCAATGACTCACTCATAAATACTTAATCTGTTTCAATACTGCAATGAATCAGTATTTTTGAACAAATCTTTTAAATGAATGATTCAGTGACTCACTCATAAATGCTTAATTTGTTTCATTACTGGATGAACCAGCGTTTTTTTAATTAATCTCTTAAATGAATGATTCAATGACTCACTCATAAATACTTCACTTGTTTCATTACTGGATGAATCAGTATTTTTGAACAAATCTCTTGAATGAACGATTCAATGACTCACTCAAATATTTCATTTGTTTCATTACTGGATGAATCTGTTTTTGAACGAATCTCTTAAAATGAATGATTCAATGACAGACATTTTTTAACAGTCACTTGTCGCCTCCTGGTGGTTTAACAATCTAGTCAATACAATCATTATTTGAAGCGTCAAGTTACTTTCAAAAGGTGATTCACTCTAATTTGATCGATTCTGTAGACATCAGTGTTTATATCCGAACTATAAACTTCCATCCCAGTACTTCTGTGATAATATGAATTATTGTAAGACAAAAATAATGAGACTGTGTGGTTGAAAAGACTGTTTGTGAAGCTGTTTCATATCTATACATGACAACGGCTCTCTCTGGATCAGAAGCGGTGCAAACGCAGAGCTGCTGTTCTGATGTGTTTTTGTCAAAGGTTTAACAAACACAGGGGAATCGCTGTCATTTAGGAATGAGATCGTGTGGGTGTTTGAGTCGAGATCCCAATCTTTTAACGATCAATCGTGCAGCTCTACTCTTTCCTAGAAGAAAATGTTCATACTGAGATCTCTAACTTGGCCAGAATGAGCAGTTTGAGTCTTCTCTCTTCTCAGGAGAAACATCTGAGAAGCTGGAGACTTCAGCAAATAGTCAATTTTTTCTCTCTATTTAATTTAACGCCATATGAGGGAAATAATTGAGAGACTGATCTAGATCTCACGTGATTTTGTCTCTCATTTAATATTTCTTCTCTTCTCCCGCTTTTCAGCAACTGGACCTTCACTCCTGCCCTAAAACCATCGTCTTCATCATTCACTCTTTCCTGTCGGCCAAGGTCAAGCGACTAGGGCTGCTGGCGTAACGGTGGACCACTGGACATCAAACCAAATCTTCCATCACAGACTGTCACGGGTCAGTGTTCAGACACGGACGGCCAAAACCTAAAGCCATTCAGTGACGATTTCTCTCTGTTTTCCTCATTTTATTCTTTCTCATTTTATTGGTTTGTATCTCATTCTAAACTTTATGAATGTTTAAAAACATAATCGCATTAATCATATGTTTTCAGAGCGGCAACAGACACAAAACAAGATCTGTTCTAGAACCTAGTGAGTCTACATAGGCAGCATCCAGTCTGAACTGATTTGAGACGCACTAGATAGGCAGCACCTCTGGATGCGACACAAATAATGTTATGTTTTGACATTTACATGTTGCTGATAAAGCAATAGCATCAAATTATGCTAAAAACAAACATAAAATAGTCCATTGCAATTCAAATAAAATAATAAAATAAAATTGAACAAACTTAATACTAATAAGTGTTTAATCATTTATTATAATTTCTCTCGCCTCAGCACCATCTTATATAGATGTATCCCTCGAGCGATTTGCTGCTAGCCTTCCTATGATCCCTTAAAATGCTGTCTAAGTAGGCAGCTCACTAGGTTTTCGAACAGAGCTAGTATTTCACGGTTTTGTTGATATTCCAGTTGTGCGAGACTGTGAAAAACGCAGCTGCTCTGATCATAGAAAGGGCTTTAACGTTTGGCAGCTGAGAGCGGTTTGAGAAATTAAATCTCGAATCTTTCTACGGTGAGAAATAACTAATTTGACTTTCTTCTTACTTTAAATATAACCTTTTAAAGATGTGTCGTCTTCCAGAAGATCTACTATGAATCTATGCAACCTGTCAAACCCTTACAAAAAAGTTACTGTGGTTGTACCATGGTACAGTGATGGATTCAGATGGTAATACTGTGGTATTTGATGTTTCATATACCATAGTATTTATATGGTATATGGATTTTGCAAGGGAAATATGGTAATGCCTCACTCTTTGTTTATTTTACAAGCCAAAACTACAAAACTGGGAACTGTAATTCAGATTTAAAATTGGAGAAACCTTCACTAGAAGTAGTTATATCTGAGAAATGCTTGTAATTCAGTTTGTGGATTGAATTCATGTTAAATAACTAAGTTACACTGACCTCTAGTGGGCATAATGAGCATTAGTACTGTCCACATGATCTGACCTCTCCGGCTTTGTTCAGAATAGCATACTGCTCATACTACTTCTGCAGTATACTGTGCACAGTATGAGTTTTCTGCATTTACATGTACTACAACATGCACTTGACCTTCCATTTGATAAATGCACCAGAGTTTGATTTTTCTTGAATCATCATTTGATCCGACACCTAAAAGTGACATTTTTACACATGCATTAATTTTACTGAAAGAACGTTTATTCATGACTGAGAGAAGTTCTTGCCAGGATGCCTTCTGGGATAAGCAGATGTTACATGCTGAAATAAAAATGTTTATTGTTGCACAATGCATACTGTTTTGAAAACCGCAGGCAGTATGCAGTATATACTGCACAGTATGCTAGTACTCCATTCTGAACACAGCCACTTTCATGCAATATCGTCTTGTTTTGTCGTTTTTCTTTCTTTTGAACCTTCTTCTAACTGATTTGTGTGAATAATGATGGATGTGCAGTGACGTTCGGCTGTATTCCTCAAGGATGTCTTCCTGTTTTCACATGCTCTTTTTGTCTCATTACATTGTGACGGAGATATGCAATTTTTTTCTGCTCAGAGAGGTACTTTTAAAAAAAGAAACTGTCCCAGCTTGCTGAGGTGGAAAATATCCTTCATGTGGCCTTTTTTACATTCTACTAAATTTTAATATATAATTCAAACTAAGCTATATTCAACCTGTGTTAGTTATCAAAAGGAAAATCATTATATCCTTATTTAAACAGTGCCTTTTAGGGTTGTTTGTATATAAAATTGCAATAAATATAACTGTTGACTTCATCCTCCCTGGAGTTTTATTGGGTTGTGGGTCATTTGCTGGGGAAGAGAGGCCAGGGAACGCTTTCACTCATATATGGTCAAAAACACGGATGGGAAGCCCAATAAAACACACGGAAAAACAAACACAATCCACCAACCGGCTTCTGAGGGAACATAACATATACATTCCCAAAACATTAACACAAAATATATATTTATATATTCATGGAATGTTCAAAAGTAACATTCCCATTATATTTGGAGAATGATAGAATAGAATGTTTCCTTAATGTTCGTATAACCAAAGAAAATAATATTTTAATTTCAAGAAAATAATAAAATTGTTGTTGTTGATATTGTTATTTTAATGCAATTAAATAGAAAAATATATATATATATATAAATCCAAAAATAATAATGAAAATATAATGGTTTTTTTTTGCATTTTAGAAAAAAACTATATGACAATGAAAGAACACTTTCATTTAAATAAAATTATAAAACTGTTGTTGTTATTTTAATAATAAATTAAATATAAAATAAGATAAATATATAATAAAAACATATTAAAACATTTTAGCGCTTTAAAAAAATGACAATGAAAGAATTATACCTAATAAAATAAAATTGAATAGAATAAAAATGTAAGAAATTAGGCAAAATTTGATTTTCAAAAAATAATAATGAAAAGAATATTTTAATTTCAATAAAATAATAATAATGTTGTTGTTGTTATTATTTTTAATAATGAAATTAAATAGAAAATAAATATATAATCCAAAAATAATAAAAAAAATTAAAATGTATTGTTTTAGCATTTAAGTAAAAAAATTATACAATGAAAGAATGTTTTAATTTCAATAAAATTATAAGACTTATTTTAATAATAAATTAAATATAAAATAAATGTATATATAATAAAAAAATAAAGAAAAAATACAAATGTAATTTTTAGCATTTAAAAAATGACCATGAAAGAATGATACTTTAGTTTTAATAAAGTAATAAAATTGTTATTATTACTTTAATTTAAATAGTATAAAAATGTTAAAAATTAGGCAAAACTTGATTTACAAAAAAATTATCAAAATATAATTAAAAAAATGCAAAACATTATTTTTAAAGGTTCGCTAAAGAGAGTCACATGATTTATCATAAAACGTGAGTGATTTGAGTCAGTCGTGTCCAAAGCAAAACCTAACACACTTCTGCGTTCAGTGTTCAACAACATTTATTTATTCTTCATATCGAGTCAGATCTGACTCCAGAGCTTTTTAAAATAAAACCTTTTTCCAGAGAAGAAACATTTTCTACAGAAAATAATTACATTTTAGAACAATAAAGCGACTGCAGGTTGGGACAACATTGATGGATAATAACTCTGTGTTATCAGAGCAATTAATCAAGGTTCACTTAAAACCAACCATCACAACAAACATACTGTTCTCATAAACACACCTTTACCTGGCAACCGTCGGCATGGCAACAGAGATTGGCAGCATGCCGCTGTGCTCTATCAGTTAGATGGAAAAATTGCCAATGAGCTCTTTACATGAGAGAGAGAGAGAGAGAGAGAGAGGTGCAGTGAATATATTTTGATTAGATAAAAAACTGGAAAGCACTCAGGAGGAAGAGAAAAGAGAAAATTGGTGCAATAAGAGCATGACAGCAGCCACGCGTCTGTGAGCTTTATACTCAAATGAATCACTGATTCATACTGAATGATGCTTCTGTTCTGTTCATGTGTGAAGTGTGTTTAAATCGCTGAATATGCTGAATTCAAGGTTGGGATGAATTGATTTGCAATGAAATATAGATTAATTCTATACAGAGCTTTGTTTAGGTTTATGTTTCATGCTTGGTGATGTTTTTTTATTATTGCTTAATTCTTCTGAGCTTATAAACGTGAACTTCAGTTTCATATTTATATATTTTTCATGATTTATTTTTCCCTAAAGACCTGCTTATAATGTCTGTCAATATTTTGAGGCAAAACCAAGAACAAATATTATACTATAAGTACAAATGTTATCAATATAATTAGTTATTTTTTTGTTTGAGACAAATCTATAACGCATTGTCTATTTACACTGTGCAAATAGCATCCCTTGTTGGCAAACGCTATTTACACTAGCTCCGCCCACCAATGTCTTCAGTCGTTTTCAGTGGTGCAGCAGTAGCGAGAGAGGCTCACAGGCTTGGCTTTTAACGCGATCAACGTGGGTTCGAATCCAGCTTTTACGAAGCTCGCATTTATTTTCAATAAAAATGAAAATAATGTTCCAAAAGTGTAAAAAAACTGCGAACGAGTGTTTAATAATATTAAAAGTGTTTATTGGGTAGGATTAAGGGAAGGTGTAGGGAGGGGTTTTATTCTCCCAATATCCATTTACACTAGGTGAAAATAGCGAAAATATCCATTTACAATAGGTGAAAATAGCGAAAATATCCATTTACACTAGGTGAAAATAGCGAAAATATCCATTTACACTAGGTGAAAATAGCGAAAATATCCATTTACACTAGGTGAAAATAGCGAAAATATCCATTTACACTAGGTGAAAATAGCGAAAATATCTATTTACAATAGGTGAAAATAGCGAAAATATCCATTTACACTAGGTGAAAATAGCGAAAATATCCATTTACACTAGGTGAAAATAGCGAAAATATCTATTTACACTAGGTGAAAATAGCGAAAATATCCATTTACACTAGGTGAAAATAGCGAAAATATCCATTTACACTAGGTGAAAATAGCGAAAATATCCATTTACACTAGGTGAAAATAGCGAAAATATCCATTTACACTAGGTGAAAATAGCGAAAATATCCATTTACACTAGGTGAAAATAGCGAAAATATCTATTTACAATAGGTGAAAATAGCGAAAATATCCATTTACACTAGGTGAAAATAGCGAAAATATCCATTTACACTAGGTGAAAATAGCGAAAATATCCATTTACACTAGGTGAAAATAGCGAAAATATCTATTTACAATAGGTGAAAATAGCGAAAATATCTATTTACACTAGGTGAAAATATCGAAAATATCCATTTACACTAGGTGAAAATATCGAAAATATCCATTTACACTAGGTGAAAATAGCGAAAATATCCATTTACACTAGGTGAAAATAACGAAAATATCCATTTACACTAGGTGAAAATAGCAAAAATATCTATTTACAATAGGTGAAAATAGCGAAAATATCTATTTACACTAGGTGAAAATAGCAAAAATATCCATTTACACTAGGTGAAAATAGCGAAAATATCCATTTACACTAGGTGAAAATAGCGAAAATATCCATTTACACTAGGTGAAAATAGCAAAAATATCTATTTACACTAGGTGAAAGTAGCAAAAATATTCTATTTACACTAGGTGAAAATAGCGAAAATATCCATTTACACTAGGTGAAAATAGCGAAAATATCTATTTACACTAGGTGAAAATAGCGAAAATATCTATTTACACTAGGTGAAAATAGCAAAAATATCTATTTACACTAGGTGAAAGTAGCAAAAATATTCTATTTACACTAGGTGAAAATAGCGAAAATATCTATTTACACTAGGTGAAAGTAGCAAAAATATTCTATTTACACTAGGTGAAAATAGCGAAAATATCCATTTACACTAGGTGAAAATAGCGAAAATATCTATTTACACTAGGTGAAAATAGCAAAAATATCTATTTACACTAGGTGAAAGTAGCAAAAATATTCTATTTACACTAGGTGAAAATAGCGAAAATATCCATTTACACTAGGTGAAAATAGCGAAAATATCTATTTACACTAGGTGAAAATAGCGAAAATATCCATTTACACTAGGTGAAAATAGCGAAAATATCCTATTTACACTAGGTGAAAATAGCGAAAATATCTATTTACACTAGGTGAAAATAGCAAAAATATCTATTTACACTAGGTGAAAATAGCGAAAATATCCATTTACACTAGGTGAAAATAGCGAAAATATCCATTTACACTAGGTGAAAATAGCGAAAATATCTATTTACACTAGGTGAAAATAGCAAAAATATCTATTTACACTAGGTGAAAGTAGCAAAAATATTCTAGTTCCACTAGGTGAAAATAGCAAAATATTCTATTTACACTAGGTGAAAATAGCGAAAATATCTATTTACACTAGGTGAAAATAGCGAAAATATCTATTTACACTAGGTGAAAATAGCGAAAATATCTATTTACACTAGGTGAAAGTAGCAAAAATATTCTATTTACACTAGGTGAAAATAGCGAAAATATCCATTTACACTAGGTGAAAATAGCGAAAATATCTATTTACACTAGGTGAAAATAGCGAAAATATCTATTTACACTAGGTGAAAATAGCGAAAATATCTATTTACACTAGGTGAAAGTAGCAAAAATATTCTATTTACACTAGGTGAAAGTAGCAAAAATATTCTATTTACACTAGGTGAAAATAGCGAAAATATCCATTTACACTAGGTGAAAATAGCGAAAATATCTATTTACACTAGGTGAAAATAGCGAAAATATCTATTTACACTAGGTGAAAATAGCAAAAATATCTATTTACACTAGGTGAAAATAGCAAAAATATTCTATTTACACTAGGTGAAAGTAGCAAAAATATTCTATTTACACTAGGTGAAAATAGCGAAAATATTCTATTTACACTAGGTGAAAATAGCGAAAATATCTATTTACACTAGGTGAAAATAGCAAAAATATTCTATTTACACTAGGTGAAAGTAGCAAAAATATTCTATTTACACTAGGTGAAAATAGCGAAAATATTCTATTTACACTAGGTGAAAGTAGCGAAAATATCTATTTACACTAGGTGAAAATAGCGAAAATATCTATTTACACTAGGTGAAAATAGCAAAAATATCTATTTACACTAGGTGAAAATAGCAAAAATATTCTATTTACACTAGGTGAAAGTAGCAAAAATATTCTATTTACACTAGGTGAAAGTAGCAAAAATATCTATTTACACTAGGTGAAAATAGCGAAAATATCCATTTACACTAGGTGAAAATAGCGAAAATATCTATTTACACTAGGTGAAAATAGCGAAAATATTCTATTTACACTAGGTGAAAGTAGCAAAAATATCTATTTACACTAGGTGAAAATAGCGAAAATATCCATTTACACTAGGTGAAAATATCGAAAATATCCATTTACACTAGGTGAAAATAGCGAAAATATCCATTTACACTAGGTGAAAATAGCGAAAATATCCATTTACACTAGGTGAAAATAGCGAAAATATCCATTTACACTAGGTGAAAATAGCGAAAATATCCATTTACACTAGGTGAAAATAGCGAAAATATCCATTTACACTAGGTGAAAGTAGCGAAAATATTCTATTTACACTAGGTGAAAATAGCGAAAATATCCATTTACACTAGGTGAAAATAGCGAAAATATCCATTTACACTAGGTGAAAATAGCGAAAATATCTATTTACACTAGGTGAAAATAGCGAAAATATCCATTTACACTAGGTGAAAATAGCGAAAATATCCATTTACACTAGGTGAAAATATCGAAAATATCCATTTACACTAGGTGAAAATAGCGAAAATATCCATTTACACTAGGTGAAAATAGCGAAAATATCCATTTACACTAGGTGAAAATAGCGAAAATATTCTATTTACACTAGGTCAAAATAGCGAAAATATCCATTTACACTAGGTGAAAATAGCGAAAATATCCATTTACACTAGGTGAAAATAGCGAAAATATCCATTTACACTAGGTGAAAATAGCGAAAATATCCATTTACACTAGGTGAAAATAGCGAAAATATCCATTTACAATAGGTGAAAATAGCGAAAATATCCATTTACACTAGGTGAAAATAGCGAAAATATCCATTTACACTAGGTGAAAATAGCGAAAATATCCATTTACACTAGGTGAAAATAGCGAAAATATCCATTTACACTAGGTGAAAATAGCGAAAATATCTATTTACAATAGGTGAAAATAGCGAAAATATCCATTTACACTAGGTGAAAATAGCGAAAATATCTATTTACACTAGGTGAAAATATCGAAAATATCCATTTACACTAGGTGAAAATATCGAAAATATCCATTTACACTAGGTGAAAATAGCGAAAATATCCATTTACACTAGGTGAAAATAACGAAAATATCCATTTACACTAGGTGAAAATAGCGAAAATATCTATTTACAATAGGTGAAAATAGCGAAAATATCTATTTACACTAGGTGAAAATAGCGAAAATATCCATTTACACTAGGTGAAAATAGCGAAAATATCCATTTACACTAGGTGAAAATAGCGAAAATATCCATTTACACTAGGTGAAAATAGCAAAAATATCTATTTACACTAGGTGAAAGTAGCAAAAATATTCTATTTACACTAGGTGAAAATAGCGAAAATATCCATTTACACTAGGTGAAAATAGCGAAAATATCTATTTACACTAGGTGAAAATAGCGAAAATATCTATTTACACTAGGTGAAAATAGCAAAAATATCTATTTACACTAGGTGAAAATAGCAAAAATATTCTATTTACACTAGGTGAAAGTAGCAAAAATATTCTATTTACACTAGGTGAAAATAGCGAAAATATTCTATTTACACTAGGTGAAAATAGCGAAAATATCTATTTACACTAGGTGAAAATAGCAAAAATATTCTATTTACACTAGGTGAAAGTAGCAAAAATATTCTATTTACACTAGGTGAAAATAGCGAAAATATTCTATTTACACTAGGTGAAAGTAGCGAAAATATCTATTTACACTAGGTGAAAATAGCGAAAATATCTATTTACACTAGGTGAAAATAGCAAAAATATCTATTTACACTAGGTGAAAATAGCAAAAATATTCTATTTACACTAGGTGAAAGTAGCAAAAATATTCTATTTACACTAGGTGAAAATAGCAAAAATATTCTATTTACACTAGGTGAAAGTAGCAAAAATATCTATTTACACTAGGTGAAAATAGCGAAAATATCCATTTACACTAGGTGAAAATAGCGAAAATATCTATTTACACTAGGTGAAAATATCGAAAATATCCATTTACACTAGGTGAAAGTAGCAAAAATATTCTATTTACACTAGGTGAAAATAGCGAAAATATCTATTTACACTAGGTGAAAATAGCGAAAATATCTATTTACACTAGGTGAAAATAGCAAAAATATTCTATTTACACTAGGTGAAAGTAGCAAAAATATTCTATTTACACTAGGTGAAAGTAGCAAAAATATTCTATTTACACTAGGTGAAAATAGCGAAAATATCCATTTACACTAGGTGAAAATAGCGAAAATATCTATTTACACTAGGTGAAAATAGCAAAAATATTCTATTTACACTAGGTGAAAGTAGCAAAAATATTCTATTTACACTAGGTGAAAATAGCGAAAATATTCTATTTACACTAGGTGAAAGTAGCAAAAATATCTATTTACACTAGGTGAAAATAGCGAAAATATCCATTTACACTAGGTGAAAATATCGAAAATATCCATTTACACTAGGTGAAAATAGCGAAAATATCTATTTACACTAGGTGAAAGTAGCAAAAATATCTATTTACACTAGGTGAAAGTAGCAAAAATATCTATTTACACTAGGTGAAAATAGCGAAAATATCCATTTACACTAGGTGAAAATAGCGAAAATATCCATTTACACTAGGTGAAAATAGCGAAAATATCCATTTACACTAGGTGAAAATAGCGAAAATATCCATTTACACTAGGTGAAAATAGCGAAAATATCCATTTACACTAGGTGAAAATAGCGAAAATATCCATTTACACTAGGTGAAAGTAGCGAAAATATTCTATTTACACTAGGTGAAAATAGCGAAAATATCCATTTACACTAGGTGAAAATAGCGAAAATATCCATTTACACTAGGTGAAAATAGCGAAAATATCTATTTACACTAGGTGAAAATAGCGAAAATATCCATTTACACTAGGTGAAAATAGCGAAAATATCCATTTACACTAGGTGAAAATATCGAAAATATCCATTTACACTAGGTGAAAATAGCGAAAATATCCATTTACACTAGGTGAAAATAGCGAAAATATCCATTTACACTAGGTGAAAATAGCGAAAATATCCATTTACACTAGGTGAAAATAGCGAAAATATCCATTTACACTAGGTGAAAATAGCGAAATAGCGAAAATATCCATTTACACTAGGTGAAAATAGCGAAAATATCCATTTACACTAGGTGAAAATAGCGAAAATATCCATTTACACTAGGTGAAAATAGCGAAATAGCGAAAATATCCATTTACACTAGGTGAAAATAGCGAAAATATCCATTTACACTAGGTGAAAATAGCGAAAATATCCATTTACACTAGGTGAAAATAGCGAAAATATCCATTTACACTAGGTGAAAATAGCAAAAATATCTATTTACACTAGGTGAAAGTAGCAAAAATATTCTATTTACACTAGGTGAAAATATCGAAAATATCCATTTACACTAGGTGAAAATAGCGAAAATATCTATTTACACTAGGTGAAAATAGCGAAAATATCTATTTACACTAGGTGAAAATAGCAAAAATATCTATTTACACTAGGTGAAAATAGCAAAAATATTCTATTTACACTAGGTGAAAGTAGCAAAAATATTCTATTTACACTAGGTGAAAATAGCGAAAATATTCTATTTACACTAGGTGAAAGTAGCAAAAATATCTATTTACACTAGGTGAAAATAGCGAAAATATCTATTTACACTAGGTGAAAATAGCGAAAATATCCATTTACACTAGGTGAAAATAGCGAAAATATTCTATTTACACTAGGTGAAAGTAGCAAAAATATTCTATTTACACTAGGTGAAAATAGCGAAAATATTCTATTTACACTAGGTGAAAGTAGCAAAAATATCCATTTACACTAGGTGAAAATAGCGAAAATATCTATTTACACTAGGTGAAAATAGCGAAAATATCCATTTACACTAGGTGAAAATAGCGAAAATATTCTATTTACACTAGGTGAAAGTAGCGAAAATATTCTATTTAAACTAGGTGAAAATAACGAAAATATCCATTTACACTAGGTGAAAATAGCGAAAATATCTATTTACACTAGGTGAAAATATCGAAAATATCCATTTACACTAGGTGAAAGTAGCAAAAATATCTATTTACACTAGGTGAAAATAGCGAAAATATCCATTTACACTAGGTGAAAATAGCGAAAATATCCATTTACACTAGGTGAAAATATCGAAAATATCCATTTACACTAGGTGAAAATAGCGAAAATATCCATTTACACTAGGTGAAAATAGCGAAAATATCCATTTACACTAGGTGAAAATAGCGAAAATATCCATTTACACTAGGTGAAAATAGCGAAAATATCCATTTACAATAGGTGAAAATAGCGAAAATATCCATTTACACTAGGTGAAAATAGCGAAAAAATCTATTTACACTAGGTGAAAGTAGCGAAAATATTCTATTTAAACTAGGTGAAAATAACGAAAATATCCATTTACACTAGGTGAAAATAGCGAAAATATCCATTTACACTAGGTGAAAATAGCGAAAATATCCATTTACACTAGGTGAAAATAGCGAAAATATCCATTTACACTAGGTGAAAATAGCGAAAATATCCATTTACACTAGGTGAAAATAGCGAAAATATCTATTTACACTAGGTGAAAATAGCGAAAATATTCTATTTACACTAGGTGAAAATAGCGAAAATATCCATTTACACTAGGTGAAAATAGCGAAAATATCCATTTACAATAGGTGAAAATGGCGAAAATATCCATTTACACTAGGTCAAAATGGCGAAAATATTCTATTTACACTAGGTCAAAATGGCGAAAATATCCATTTACACTAGGTGAAAATGGCGAAAATATCCATTTACACTAGGTGAAAATAGCGAAAATATCTATTTACACTAGGTGAAAATAGCGAAAATATCTATTTACACTAGGTGAAAATAGCGAAAATATCCATTTACACTAGGTGAAAATAGCGAAAATATCTATTTACACTAGGTGAAAATAGCGAAAATATCCATTTACACTAGGTGAAAATATCGAAAATATCCATTTACACTAGGTGAAAATAGCGAAAATATCCATTTACACTAGGTGAAAATAGCGAAAATATCCATTTACACTAGGTGAAAATAGCGAAATAGCGAAAATATCCATTTACACTAGGTGAAAATAGCGAAAATATCCATTTACACTAGGTGAAAATAGCGAAAATATCCATTTACACTAGGTGAAAATAGCGAAATAGCGAAAATATCCATTTACACTAGGTGAAAATAGCGAAAATATCCATTTACACTAGGTGAAAATAGCGAAAATATCCATTTACACTAGGTGAAAATAGCGAAATAGCGAAAATATCCATTTACACTAGGTGAAAATAGCGAAAATATCCATTTACACTAGGTGAAAATAGCGAAAATATCCATTTACACTAGGTGAAAATAGCGAAAATATCCATTTACACTAGGTGAAAATAGCAAAAATATCTATTTACACTAGGTGAAAGTAGCAAAAATATTCTATTTACACTAGGTGAAAATAGCGAAAATATCCATTTACACTAGGTGAAAATAGCGAAAATATCTATTTACACTAGGTGAAAATAGCGAAAATATCCATTTACACTAGGTGAAAATAGCGAAAATATCTATTTACACTAGGTGAAAATAGCGAAAATATCTATTTACACTAGGTGAAAATAGCGAAAATATCCATTTACACTAGGTGAAAATAGCGAAAATATCTATTTACACTAGGTGAAAATAGCGAAAATATCCATTTACACTAGGTGAAAATAGCGAAAATATCCATTTACACTAGGTGAAAATAGCGAAAATATCCATTTACACTAGGTGAAAATAGCGAAAATATCCATTTACACTAGGTGAAAATAGCGAAATAGCGAAAATATCCATTTACACTAGGTGAAAATAGCGAAAATATCCATTTACACTAGGTGAAAATAGCGAAAATATCCATTTACACTAGGTGAAAATAGCGAAATAGCGAAAATATCCATTTACACTAGGTGAAAATAGCGAAAATATCCATTTACACTAGGTGAAAATAGCGAAAATATCCATTTACACTAGGTGAAAATAGCGAAATAGCGAAAATATCCATTTACACTAGGTGAAAATAGCGAAAATATCCATTTACACTAGGTGAAAATAGCGAAAATATCCATTTACACTAGGTGAAAATAGCGAAATAGCGAAAATATCCATTTACACTAGGTGAAAATAGCGAAAATATCCATTTACACTAGGTGAAAGTAGCGAAAATATTGTAATGTAATTTCAGGACGTTTTTGCCAGGAAATTCAAAAGGATGCGACATGCGCTCCCGAGTGCCTCTCTTCAGTACAATTAAAAATGAAACGAACTCAGAATTATGATCGTTCAGGATAATATCGAAAGAGGCATTTTGTACTACTGTAATGTCAGTATCTCACCCACAGGAAATGGATTAATTCAAACGGCAGAGTCGAAAATAAACGTTATAATCAAACTATCATAGCAGTGTCATTTTAATTAGCCTACCTGATCTGTCGACATGATGCCATTGAATTTCGCTGCTGTAAACATCCACATCGCTACGATCAGATGCTTTCTGTCACTTTTGTTGTGTTTATTTTGTTATTGAGAGGAAAGCGCGCGCAGTATATATTTAAATATTCATCTAACCGTCAGCGTGGACGGCTTCGATGTGTTCACTGCAAAGGTATTTCCAATTTTTTCTTCTAAGCGAAGAACGAAAAAGAATTTCAGAGCCTTGAATCAGGTTCAGTCTCTTGTATTTTGTGTGACTGATTTGGTCGCATGAGTGCGAGCACGAGCAATACGTTTCTGGCTGCAGTTCACTTAACGGCCACCGGTGTCGCTAATAACAAGTGTTTCTGAATGAATGAATTTATTCAGTTTAGGTTGAAAAAAGCATCATGGACATTCAGCTTAACATCTCCATCTAGAAGAAACATCATGAGGTGAGGAGATGTTGACAGATCTGTCCTTGTTCATATATTATTCTTCATATTTCTGTCTCATCACAGAACAGATGGTTACACTGTTAAATCTGTAACAGGTGGGTTCACGGGTTTCATTTCTCTGCAGCTCATTATCAGTCATTCTAGGCTCATTTCAGACTCATTCAGGCTAATTATCGTTTATACATTCATTCTGAAGACGCTTTTATCCAGAGTGATTCATATGGAGTTATGGTGCACATTATGTGTTTCAGAAATAAACCCCATGACCTTGATGCTGAATCAGTATTTTATACCGAGAAACTATTGTGCATCAGTCTTCATAATCTGTTCTCTCTGATGAAGCTGGTTAAACTAGATTAGAGGCCTGGTGTTGTCATCAGAAGGGTTATTATTTAAAAATGGCAAAAACACAATTAAATTACTAATGGAAGATGGAAAATATAAAAAATAAAACCCAATTCAAAGTATTAATAAAAACTATAATAGTATCTCAATGATACTAATAACACAGTTGGCCAGAAGATGCTGGTGACCACATTATCAAAAGGTATTGACATTATTTATTATTAATAAGTGTCCATTATTACAGTGATTCATGTTTAAACTAAAGCTGCTTGATGAGTCTGTTTTTCACTCACAGCACTAAATGTTTTATTTCTCTTTAATGAGAAACATGAGGCTGATTATTTGTCTTTCACAAGTGAACAGATCAGACTAAATCTTTTGAAGGTTTACTGGTTAGTTTTCATCATGTTCTAGTTGTTAAAGCTCAGTGTCTTCATCAGTCCTCGTGTGTCTCAGGTTCTCTTATAGGGAATATACAGAGCTGTGCTAGAAAAGACAGTTGATGTTTTCTTGGAATCATATACAAAACATTGCTTTAAAAATATGATTATGAAATTATTTAAAGATATCCCCATAAGTTTTTTTTTACTAAAATATTATATTAAATATTATAATATTTGACCTTTTTTATTTATAAACTATATATGTGTATATATATTTATATATATATATGCAAGCAATCTTTATGGGAAGTAAAGAAAACATTAAATTATATATATATATATATACATAATTTAATGTTTTCTTTACTTCCCATAAAGATTGCTTTCAAATTAATATTATGAAATGAGATTATATTATATTATAAATATTATTAAAAATATGTTTGTTACACAGCAATATTTTATTAAAAATTTAATTTAAAAAAAGTATAAAATTTTATTTAAAAACTTTATTTTGTTTTTAAGTTAGATGTTTTTAATATATATATATATATTAATTTAATAATTTAAAAAAAAATCCCATAAAGATTGAAGAATTAATATTATGAAATTAGTTTGTGAAATATGTTTACTACACAGCAGTATTTATTTATTTTTTAATTTAAAAACTTTATTTTATATCAAGTTATGTGTTTTTATTATTTTCCCCCATAATTTAATACTTTAAAAATGAATTAGAAACATGAATCCTACAAAACAATCCCCATTAGGATTACTTATGAAATTTTGAATTTGAAGTTATATAAAGATATTCCCATCCAATTTTTTTGGGCTAAAATATTATATTAAATATTATAATATTTAACACTTTTTTATTTATAAACTATATTTTATATGTATTTAAGTTACATGTTTTCATAACTTAATGCTTTAAAAAAAAAAAAAAAAAAAAGAAAAAAACTTGAACCCTGTTAGAAAAATCTTGGATTGCTTTCAAATTATGAATTTAAAATTACATAAAGGTATCCCTATGAGATTTTTTTTTTTTTTTTTGGCTAAAATATATTAAATACTGTAATATGTAACACTTTTTTATTTAAAAACTATATTTAATATATTTTTACGCTACATGTTTTTTCATAATTTAATAGCCTACTTAAAAAAAAAAAAAAAAAATTAAACTTGAATCCTATAAGGAAATTTCCATTAGGATTGCTTAAATGAATATTATTTCATTATATGAAATATGAAATATATATGAAATTATATTAAGATATTCTCATAAGATTTTTTTGACTAAAATATTACATTAAATATTATAACATTTATCCTTTTTTATTCATAGACTATATTTTATACATTTTTTTAAGTTACACTAAAAAATGATGGGTTAAAAACAACCCAAGTTGGGTTGAAAATGGACAAACCCAACGATTGGGTTGTTTTAACCCAGCAGTTGGGTTGAATGTTTGCCCAACCTGCTGTGTAGTTTTATTTAACCCAACTAATGTTTGAAAATGACTATATGGCTGACTTAAAATGAATCTAAAATGAAATTAAAATGTTCATTTATGAAAACATATTAATAAATGTTAATTTTCAAGATATTTTGGGTTCATTTTAAGTAAGCAATACTGTAATTTTTAAACAATAGTAGAGTTAAGTGAAACTACCCAGCAGGTTGGGCAAACATTTAACCCAACTGCTGTGTTAAAACAACCCAATCGCTGGGTTTGTCCATTTTCAACCCAACTTGGGTTGTTTTTAACCCAGCATTTTTTAGAGTGTACATGTTTTATATTAGTTTTTTTTTTCATAAATGAATGCTTAAAAAAATAGAAACTTGAACCCTGTAAGAAAATTCCCATTTCGATTTTTTTAAATGATTAATTTAAAATTATATAAAGATATCCCCATGAGATCTTTTCTAAAATATATTAAATATTATAATAGTTAACACTTTTTTATTGAAAATCTATATTTTGTACAATTTATCTATAGTTTTTGTAGATACTTAAAAAAAATTGAATCCTATAAGAAAATTCCCATTAGGATTGCTTTCAAATTAATATTATGAAATTAAATTATAGAAAGAGATTTTTGGGCTAAATATTATATTAAATATTATAATATTTAACCTTTTTTATCTATAAACTATTTATTGTATATATATATATATATATGTTTTTTTAAATTAAATTTTTATTTTGTTCAGAAAAAGCTGAAGTTGCACTCTAAAAAATGCTGGGTTGTTTCAACCCAAAATTGGGTCAAATATGGACAAACCCAACCGTTGGGTTAAAAAAAATGCATTTAAAAATTTAACCCAACGGTTGGGTTTGTCCATATTTGACCCAATTTTGGGTTGAAACAACCCAGCATTTTTTAGAGTGTGCACTGGAGCGAGTCCAAGCCCTGTTTCCTAGCTCTCCATCAGCAGGGGGCGCTGTGTCTCTGTCTGTGTGTCTGCGGCGCATGGCTTGTGTGGGGGGGGTGGAGAGGAGAGCTAGGATTGAAGGGGTGACCTAATTCAACTCAGGACATCCCACAATGCTCGCTCATGTACAAACACACACACACACACACAATGAGAATCAGGAGGGAAGGAAAGAGTGAGAGAGGCTTTAACACACAAGATGAAATGTGTGCTGAAAAACCATGTCATTGTCTGACCCTCTCCAGAGCTCCATTGTGATCCGCTGAGGGTTTCTTTTGCCCACTGTTACTATCACAGCCAACAAGTAATCAGTAGACATCATCAGAATCAGAAAGCATCTGCTCATTATTTAATATGAACCTGTATGACATTCTTATTTTGCTTATTTCCACACATCAAAACCATAAAGCGTTCATTAAGTGTTAAACATACAAAAAGCACTATAAATATAGTCCATGTGACTCATGCAATATGTCATAATATTTAGATTTGTGTCATATAATCATGCCCTCTCTGCTGTATAGTTTTAATTTGTGTTCATTGAAACATTCAAATGCGGCGCTTGAAGACATTTCGTGCTGGTTTGACGTCAACCGTGATTGAAAAGAGCTGAAAAACATCATAATTTTGGTGTGTTCTTTGCACAAAGCTATCACGTGACTTCTGAACTCTTACTAAAACAAATAATTCATTTTCGTTTTGAGAAAATGAGCAGTTTGGACATTCTGCTAAACATCTCCGTCCACAGAAGAAAGAAAGTCAGGTTTGAGGGAGAATAAATGACGACGGAACATTCATCTTTGGTTGCTTGTTAGTTAGTATCATTCATCCTTTCTTTGTGTAAAAAGACGACAAACAGTTTTAACAGTAGCTGTTTCTCTTTCTTTCCCTCCACCCCTTCGCTTTTGCCGCAGGCTGGAATTATGGGTAGTCATTTCATGCTAAGACATGGTTTGACTCTTTTTTTTTTCCCCTCCTCTCTTTTTTATGATTGTTATTATGACTCTCTGTACTAAAGAGGCAGGTTAGGGTTATTAAATATGCCAGGGCCAATTGTATTTTTGCTCAAGTAAGCTTCCTGGAAATATTCCATCTTAGCTGCTTTTATTCGGGCAAATGTAGTTATGAATTTTAAAGTAGGCTGTTATAAGTGGAGGGGAGAGAGGCTGTGAACGGAATTCTGAGTAATGCCGAAAGAGAAAGATTGGAATTTCTTGTTTCAGAGGCCAGAGAGAGAGAGAGAGAGACAGATTGGAAGAGCAACAAGGTTGTATTAGAGCGGCTGGTTTACATCAAGCTTCCAAAAATACTTCCTTCATCTCCTTCTATCTGTTTCACCTTCTCTCGTCTCATTTTCTCTCTCTCTCTTGTCTTGATGTGAGGAGGTTCATATATAGATTTTCTTTTTAAACTCAGAGAGACGGAGTTAGAAACTCAGCTGAACTCTTGAGATGTTTCTCTGTGTGTGTGACCATGTGATTTGCTTATACAAGAGTCTTGATGTGTGTGTGTGTGTGTTTGTGTGTGTTCAACCAGGTGACAGGGAACGTTCTCAAAACGTTCTGGCAAGGTTCTCTCCTAAATCTATGAACAAGTAACGTTAATAGTCTAAGTTATCCGTTTTTTCTCAAAACATTATTGCAATTAATACATTATCCTTTGTGGAACATTGAAATATTTTAGTTAAACATTTCTTTGTTTCAAAACATTCAGGAAACATTCAAAGTAACATTGCCGTATGTTTGAAGAATGATAAAATGGAATGTTCTCTTAACGTTCGCATAACCAAGAAAAAACATTTATTGAACATTGAGAAATAATGCCCCTTTCACAAGATGTGATATAAGTCTCTGGTGTCTCCAGAATGTGTGTGTGAAGTTTCAGCTCAAAATCCCCCACAGATCATTTATTATAGCTTGTTAAATTTGCCCCTATTTTGCTGTGAGCAAAAACACGCCGTTTTTGTGTGTGTCCCTTTAAATGCAAATGAGCTGCTGCTCCAGAAGAGGGCGGAGCTTTAACAGCTCAACAACAACAAAGCTGGAGAATCTCACGCAGCCAAAATGAGGAAAGTGTTCAGCCTTACATTGTTCAAACCGGAGTCGACACTGATGGAGAGACTCAGGAAGAAGTTACAACTTTTAGACGTTTCTGAATGGTTAGTGGATAAATTGATGTAGTTGCTGTGGAGTTGATTCAACTCATCCACTAGCATGTGCCGTCATGTTCATCTTTTGTGTTGAATTGACCCTCGTTTGTGAAGCAGTCCGGCGTAAAATGACGGCATGACAACAACACTCTACTACAACAACTCTTCCTCTTCTCTAAAGCAGCCCAACATGGCCCCGCCCCCTTTGTTGTGTGTTCTTGGGGGCGGGGTTTATGTAAATTTTAGGGTTAGTGATGTCACTAACCCGGGAAGAAGCTCATTGTAGTCCTTAAAAAGTGATTTCTGTAAAAGAAAATATCTCCCTTTGCATTGAACTTTGAGCGTCATAACTTTGCAGATGTTGTTTATGATCAAACAGCAACATTACACACTAACTAAAGTTACAAAACTGAAATCATAATCAACCACCCCTTTAACAGTAACATTAGCAAAATGTTCTTTAACTTTCTAATTCATCTGATCCATCGTGATTGAATGCAGAAATGCAAGAGATTTTAAAAATATATAAATAACCCAATTCATTTTGTTGACATGTATATGTGTAAGTGCATTTTAAATGTGTACACTAGTGTATAGAACTAAAAAATATCAAGTTCTGTCCTGTTTTGCTTACTACGTTTTGTAGTATACATAGTGGGAGTGCGCTGAAACATGCAATGAGACTTTATGATACCATTTTTTAGACATTTCATGCACTCATCATCAGCAGCTTTGTTGTTTTCATGTAGAAAACGATACTACCTTTTATAAATCCCCACACTAGATATTGTGTAGTAGCTCACATCATTTGACACACAGCTTCATTTTGATATCCTTAAGAGCAGCAGATGTGTTAAACATATCTCTGATGCAGAAATGGCACTTGAACTGAGCATTGTGAAAATCTCCACTGTCACAGAGAACAATAGTAGTGTGTGTGTGTGTGGCTTGTGATTTATTTAATCAGGTTTGTTGTTCCTCCTGAGTGCTGTTTCTGTGACACTCACACCTGAATTAAAGATAACACAAATGAGCTGTGCGACAGGAAGAAACATTCCCTCATTTATCGAATTATCACATTGTTTGAAACAGCTCAATAAAAAGGAGCACACAGGATTTTTTTTTTCCTTTAAGGACCTTAATTAAATTAGATTAGGATTTTCATTTATTCGAGTTTGTGTGTGTGTGTGTGTGTTAATAAGACATTTCGACTCTCAGGATTCCAAGCTATACTAACATACACTCAAAAATGCTTCAGCACAAATAACAAAATGATACATCTATACAGGTGGAGCTGGGGAAGGACGAACTGCTATAGTGAAAGATAAAAAGCTATTTAAATGTTGAGCAGCAAGCTCATTGGCTACAGATGTGACATGAACCAATCAGCTTGTGCCAAGTAAATATCATCAGTTGCGTTAAGGTCCCATCAGCCTGTGCCATCTAGAGTTTCATGACAGAACTTGGTGTGTGTGTATATATAAAGCTCTGAAACAAAAAATCATACAAGTTCAAAACAAACTTACACTGCATTTAAGGTATATATTTGATCAGTTCATGCATTCCCTGGGAATTGAACCCATGAGCTTGGTGTTGCAAGCATGATGACAACATGTAGATATTTTTTTGTCTCTTTACTGGAAAAGTCACTAAGACTGAGACTTAAAAGTTTTACTAAAGTTTATACTAAACTTCACAACTACCTTACTAACTATTAATAAGCAGTAAAGAGGGAAAAGTTAATAGTGAATGTGTTCCCTATGCTAAAGTGTTATGACAAATGGAACACCACAAAAACAAACAGGTCTACAGAAACACAAAATGAACATTGCTCGATGTTATCAAGTCATTTGCATGAACTAAAATCACCACTAACAATGAATAATAACTATTTCCTGTTTATAACCATTTCCTGCTGATCAAGCAAGGATGTTTTGGGGATGTAAATATTGAAGCTGTTCAATTCAGTCTAAAGTTTTTATTCTCAAAACTAAACAGTTCTGATTGTTTGGAAACCAAAACTAAGTTTGTTTGTTTGTTTGTGAGTATTTTAGAGTGCAAGTGCCCTTCTTTGTTTTTGGTTTTTAATATTTTCTCTGTTTTCTTAACAAAATTGAAGAAATACATATTGCATAAAGAAAATGAGGACTATTATATGATCATCACATTTTTTGCATATTTTTATGACAAGCACATTTTTACACAATTATATTGTTATAACGTGACTTTTTTCATGTAAAGCATACACATTATAATCTGGACATGTTTTTGTGATTAATCCGATAATAATAATAATAATAATAATTTTCTTATTCTCAAAACTGTAAATATTTCTGATTGGTTTCAACCCAAAACCTAAGTTTGTTTTGTGAGTATTTGAGTATAAACACCTATTTTGTTTTTAATGTTTCCAAAATTGAAAGAAATTATAGTTTGCATAAAGAAAATGAAGACTATTTTAGGATCATCACATTTTTTTGCATATTTTTATGACAATTAAGCACATTTTGACACATTTTTATTGTTGTAATGTGACTTTTTTTTATGTAAAGCATATGCATTATAATATGGACATTTTTGTGATTAATCTGATAGTAAAAATGATAAAAAAAATTCTTATTCTCAAAACTGTGTAAAAAAAACTGTGTAAAACCTAAGTTTGTTTTGTGAGTATTTGAGTATAAGCACCCTTTTTTGTTTTTTATGTTTTTTCTCCAAAATTGAAATAAATTATTTTGCATTAAGAAAATGAAGACTATTTTAGGATCATCACATTTAATACACATTTTGACACATTTTTATTCTTGTAATGTGACTTTTTTCATGTAAAGCATGCATCTGGACATGTTTTTGTGATTAATCTGATAGTAAAACTGATTAAAAAAAAGTATTTTCTTATTCTCAAAACTGTGTAAATAGTTTGGTTGCAAACCAAAACCTAAGTTTGTTTTTTGAGGGTTTTTTTTGAGAAAAAAAGTTTATTTCTCATGTTTTCTCTGTACCAGGTTCTGAGTTACATTGAAATGAAGTCTGGAAATCCATTATACCAACAGTACAATGTATAACATCAGCAAGTGTGACGAGATAGGTGTGAAATTCACACGCGTTCCTTGGAGAAACTGACCTCCTTAACCTCTGAAGGAGCCTCGGCACGTTATGACAAACCATGAGCGTTGGCTTTTGACTCACTTTCTAGGTATGAGTGACCCAAGATCAGTTAAAATTCTGGAACATGTCTGTTATTTCGATTCAAGCGCAGCCGCGCTGGTGGTTTCTCTGGGTGGATGTGGGCAGCTGAAGCCAACAGTGCCACGAGAAAATAAAAAGTCAATAAACTTTGAAAGGGTTTTTCTCTGCAACCCGGACTTCCTCCCGCGCAGGGGAAGCACATTCACACACTTCTATCAGCAGCACGATCTGGACAGTGAACCGAATTTTACAGTAAATTCAGGTGGAGCACCTGACTGATAAGGACTTTTGACACTTCTGTTTCATTCAGTCCACACCCACATTATTCACATCTAAATTCTCATTTGGCATCATTTTATTCCCATCTTTAATGACAAAATCATATTTCACATGAGCCGTAGACCTAAATTCTAGTCCGCAGAAACACAAAATGAACATTGCTTAATGTTCTCAAGTCATTTCCATGAACTAAAATCCTCAGTAACATTGAATAATAACTATTTCCTGTTTATCAGTAAGTCTTTCCTTCCGATTAAGCACCTGGAAATCATTTTATCTGTTTTGTGCGTGTAAATATTGCTTACGAATCTTTCAAGCTGCTCAATTCCGTCTAAACTTTCTTAAAACGTGAGTTTGTTTTGTGAGTATTTTAAAGTATAAGCGTCCTTCTTTGAGTTTGTTTCTCATGTTTTGTCTGATAGTAACTCATTTTCATCTCAAAAGCTGAAATGATTATATTTCATAAAGAAAATGACTATTTTAGGACCATCACATGCTTTTTGCATATTTTCTGACAATTAAGCACATTCTGACCACAAATCCTATTGCTGTAAAGTGAATTTCTTTTAGTTGAAAGCATGTACGCTTCATAGTTTTTGTGATTAATCCGATAATTAAACTGGCCTAGTTGCACAGTTATCTTTTCTTGAGTTACCAAGTGCTCTTTTCTGAAACTTTTCATTTTGCTCAACCTAAAAAAAAAATAATAATGAAAAAAGGCATGAAAAGAAAAAAGCAAAGCTCTTATAAAAGACAGAAACTGAAACTCTTTTCTTGTCAAATCCGCCCACGTTTCCTGAACGCTCTCTCTCTCTCTTCTCTCTCTCTCTCTCTCTCTCCTCTAACAAAAGACCAGTCAGAGAGAAAGGTACAGGAAAAAGACTTAACCTCCCCTGTTAAAGAATACCAGACCAGTTACACATGTGGTCTCGTTAGCTAAAAATGTTGACATGGAAACCATAGCACATACGTTACATGTGCGACATCAAAGGAGGAGAAAATGACAAGAAACAGAAAGAAAAAAGCTCTTGTCAGAGTCTGTTCAGTGCTCGTTGCACCGCAAATGCTTCGACCGCAGAAGTGGAAAGTTTCCATGTCGCAGGTCATAAACTGTTTCACTGTTCAGTCCTGATGTCCACCGATCGAACGTCATACTGTACAACTGCATATGCATTCATTTTCAATGCTTGGGTTTTAATTTTTCCTTTTTTCAGCATGCAGCTAAAATAGACCCTTTTATAAAAGCTGCTTTTTGCCACAGAATAAACAATTCTGACTTTTTTCTCAGAATTATGAGACATAAATTTGCTATTGCATGTTATAAAGTCCAATTCAGTGAACAAAAAGTGATATTTTCTTGCAATTGTGAGTTAATATCTCACAGTTATTCATTTTTTTTATTAATACCCTTTCCTGGTTTTAGCTTTCCACATTAAAAAACATTTCTAAAAAAACATCACCAATCCACCTTTTTTTTTTTTTTTTTCAATGCAAGTTATTTAGAGACTTTTCAACATCCAGTAATTTCCAATGGACATTTTTTTTCTCTTACAGATTACTAAAATAAAATGACTTTAGTACATCAGCAAATCTGAGCACATTTGAGATCTCTAAAAATCTAGCGGAGAAACATTTGCATTTATTTTCAGTACTTGGTTTTTAATGAATGCATTTTTTTTTTTCAGCTGGAAACTTGTTTCAAAAATACAAAAGGAAATTTAAAGTTTAAATCTCACAAAAAGCCTCTGAAATCTTCTGAAATGAGCATTTTTATCAAGGTCGCATGTTTATGTTCAGTTAATTCACTTTAATGGCAATGAAAAGGACTTATTAATTGCCATTAAAGTGAAATTACTGAACCTAAACATATGAGCTTGATAAAAATGCTCATTTTAGAAGAACATTTCAGATGGCACTTAGAGGCTTTTGCATCTGAAGTCTTCATATATTATTATATATTATGAGATATAAACTTGCTTTTTAAAGTTATAAAGTCCAATGCAGCAAGATAAAAGTCAGCTCACAATTGACATTTTCTCACAATCGTGAGTTTATATCTCACAATTCTGAGAAAAAGTCATAATTGTGGGATATAAACTTGCTATTGCAAGAAACAAAGTCAAAATTGTGAGATAAAAAGCCTTTTTTATTCATTTTTTATCCATATCCTTTACAGTTCCTGGTTCCAGTTTTCCACATCAAAATAACATTTCTTAAAAAAATCACCAATCCACCTTGTTTTTCAATCAGCTGTTATATAGAGGCACTTTTCACCATCCAATCATTTCCAGATGGCCATTTTTCTGTCAATGTACATTTTACAGATTACTAAAGTAAAACGACTGACTTTTGATTGCATGACTTTAGTACCTTCAGCAAATCTGAGCACACTAGGATCTCTCAAAAAATCTAGAGGAGAAACATTTGAGATTATTGAGAAAAAAGAAAGCATCTATATAATCTCATCGTGTAATAGATGCAATTGTAATATTACAGAGACCTCATCATTCTTATGGGAAGTTGAACTTTTGGCCTCCTTCCTGGTGCTTTTTGCAATGAAATATCAAGGTTTTGCTTGTTGCTTTATTGCAACACTAACATGCACACAATTGCGCAATGAAACGGCATCTTTCCATCTCCACCAGCGTATGTTTCATTAAGATTATATGACTGAGATATTCCTTGTAATGTGTGTCACAGCACGGAATGGCGATTCTGGTTTCCAATTGTTCAATAATGATCTATCTGCCAATTCAACACCCGCCGCAATATGAATAAAACATAAATGGAGGGCGGCGAGGCAGTTTTACTGTATGGCTTTGCTTGTCAACTGCTTTGAAAAGAAAAAAACGCATGAGAAATGTTGGTCTATACTTTTAGAAGCAAACCACAAAAACCAAGAGATCAGGTCACAGTCCACTTAAAACGCACCATATGGATGTTGATTCTTGGTAAAATCACATGAAGAGACGTTTAGTATTCATGTTCCTGCTGTGTGAGAGTGACTCATATGTGTTATACCATAATGCATTTCTCTTTCTCATTTTAGACAGAAGATTTTTTCAAAGCCCCTTTCAAGAAAAGTCTGTTCACTCGACCGCCATATTTGCAACACCTCCTGGTTAAGTCCTATCCTGAAATCTCAAAAATCTGCTAGGCGAACTCACAATTAAATAACATTTCAAATCATCACCAAAATCTGATATGAATTGCCCCATAAATGTTGATTCTTATGCTCAAATAGCGTTAAAAAGCTTATTTTTCAGGCTAGGCTTGCCAGTGCGCATGTGCAGTCGTAAGCGCGAGTCTCAGCTTGTGAAACGGAGCTTCTAACGGCAGCTGCAGTGATGCAATGGCTTTATCAAGCAGCGATTGGATCTTTTACTTAAAAACGGGAAGTGTTCCGCCTTATTACATGCTGCCATTTCTCCCGTTCATAACCATATAGACTGTTAAAAAAGATGGACGACGCACCTTTCTCTCTTCCATTTTAGTAAGTGAAGCCGCCAGTGTGCCAATATGTCGCTGCCATCTTGAGACCGTCGTCTGCGTGAAGTGGAGCCGCGATATCAAGGTCCCGCCCACACTCCCGCAGAATTGGTTAATACTGCAGAACTCATTACGTCGGTGTGAAATAAACAGTTCTGGAAATTAAATTGAAGTTAAAGCTCCAATCTCCTCCTGAATATCCAGAAAAAAAGTCAGTTGCTTCTTTCTCTACTTCCCTCAGAGCATCTGTCAATCATGACGTCAAAACCCGCGTTTTTATAGAGTCAAATAACTAACTAAAAACAAACTTATTTAAAAAACGAACACTTTAACTAACACCTGCATGATAAAAACTACCTAAATGACAAAAATCACGTTTGGAAAAAAATATTTGATGTGTAATGTGACTGTTTAGTTTGTCTCACGTCCATTTCATTATGGAGAGGGCGGGGTTTATGACCTATACTGCATCCAGCCACATGGGGACGATCGAGACGCTTTGGCTTCACTTTTCACGACTCCTGTAGCACGCTTGTTCATAATTAATAGAGGGTATGCAACGACGTCACTTTCCCGCCGAAAACGCGCTCCCTCAGGTGGATTGAGTGGCAAAAGAACCTGCTGCATGACTGGATTTAATAGAGGAAACTGCGAAAACGAGAGTAAAACTAACGAATTACATTAAAGGTTGGCCTCGAAAGTGTTCCTTATAACATGTCAAATAAACCTAATCCATGGATATTGACATGCAGCCAGGAATCGTGTTTCCTGACATGTGCCTGATTTCGACGGTGGGGAAATACATAAAGCAAATCTGCCTGTGAATATCTTATATAACTCCAATATCGGTAGGTCTAAATCCGCGTAATCACTTATATCAATGTTATATCGTCATATTGTCCAGCCTTAAAACATATATAGTTATATATATAGTTTTTGTCAGTGTTGCTTATTTAAAAACACCAAATTATGCAGAATATAAGATGGCAAATATTTAATTGATGAGTTGTCAACATAATATATAACAATACAATACAGTATGATTTTACCTCAAAATCTAACAATTTCACACAAAATGATAACTGCAAATCCATGTTTCTCTGCTGGAGTCCAGTTGTGAATTTCAGTGATCCATTTGCTTATTTTTCTTTTGCTTTCTGCAGTTTTTAAATATATACCTCAAGTTTTGTGTCAAAGCTTTTTGTACAGTCAATCAAAAAGCTTTCCCGTTTTGGAAGTGTTTTGTGCGTTTTTCGCGACATTCACGCTGAAAACAAACGTTGCCGCTCAGTCTTTTGCCACTCAGTGGATGTTACCGCAGTCGTAACGGTAGACGGTGATGTCAGGTGCATACCCTCGTCTTTTTATATCTGAAGAGTTTCGTTGCAAAATGAGATAAATCCGTTTTTAACATTTTTGTCAAAACATGTTTATTATTATGTTATCATGTTATTATTTTGTTTTATGGTGCTACTTAGCTGTATTTTTTAAGTTATGAAGGTTTAAATCAAAACAAACCAACTGCAGTTGAATTGATATTAATTGGAATGCACAACCAAAAAACAAGATTTTTGAAAAATTAAAAAAATGGATTTATCTCGTTTTGCAACGAAACTCTTCATCTATAGTCTTTGATTTCTTTCATAACAGTAAAACAACCAATCATTGCAAAGAAAAGTATGGATTGGTCAGTTCATTTAAGCGTTAAGGCACATGAGGTTGTGCTGAAGCAAACATCGTCAAATAGCATAATGGTTATGAATGTTAAAATACATTAAAACAACAACAACAACAACAACAAAAAACAAGCACAAATATCTCATTTAACGTTTTTATTACGGACAAAATGAAACAAAAAGGCATAGTGACACAAAATGACCTGGCTGGCAAGGAAAGAAAAAAAAAAACAGTATTCAAAAAGTAAAAATAAAAGCATCATCATAATCAAAAAACAAAACAATAAAATTCAAATATTGTAGTTATAAGCAAAATTGATCTCATTTTGTTCATAAATAGAAACCTGTTAAACATTATTAAATATTAACTGATGGGCAACTCGCTGATAACAATTTTAAAATAATTATCATTGCTGACTTTACAAATAAAATAACTACAATTGGCAGGTTTGTACACAAATTAAATGTCTTAGAAGTTATTTCTTTTATTCAACTAAAAATAGTATGCTACAGTAGAAAAAAAAAAAGAGAGATTAAAATAAAACATTTGACTAAATGATCGAATGCATTTAATTTTTTCCCACAAAACTTAAAGATGAGATCAACACAATAGAACATCTAGCAAAAGCTACTAGAAAACTATAGACCCACTGTTGTTTTAATTTACTGTGTGCTGTATTATCTCACATTGAGAACATTATAGTTCACCTTTACATGTTATATTGGTGGATTTAATGTCAGTCAAGACCAGGCAAAATAAATGACCCGAGTTTCAAAACAACTACTGCTTTAGGCTTGAAACGCACTCTATGCAAGTACATATAATGTGAAATGTGATTCGGCACAACAAAAGTATGCGGTGCGCTTTCTTCATCTACAGTCAGTTACTGTCACGGTGGAGAGAAGTTGAAAGAGAATATTGCTGAATGATAAGTTAAAGTTAATGATTTAATGGCACAAACATTTGTGTTTACATCTGTGTACTTGCGTAAAGTACGTTTCTGGCCTTTGACCTGAATCTGAAACATTTACGCTTATATATACATGTCACGATTAGAACCTGAGAGTACATCGACAAAGCTGATCCAATCGCTTCACAAATTTGGCTGTGAAACACTCTTCGTCGGACCATGCGTTTGCGATCTCAGAGTCGTGCAGGAGTCCGTTTTGAAATCCGAATGAATTGGGGAGCCTAAATGGAGAGCCAGGTCATGCAGTCTGTCATGGTTTTTGCCATAGATCTTTTTTTGGGGGGAAATCACACCAGTGAGCACAGATTTTAATGCAAGATTGTGTACGTGTGGAAACACTCTTCTGATATCACCTGCACAGGCTGTTCAGTTACACAACGCACAAATACACTCACACGCACGCTCATTCACGCCGGCACGCATTCACAAAATACCATTTAAAATACAAATCAATGAATTATAAGTCATATTAAAGAAGAAAAAATATCTGGACTTCATCTTCCCAATTTGACCCCCCAAAAAGTGATATTTACAATCACACTGTGACAGATCAACAAAGACCTACACGGGTCTTTAAATTTACAAAAAGAAGTTGTATTTATCAATTTTTCCATTTAATGTTATTTTTTATTTTTTTTTTTCGCCTAAAATTCACAGAGCATCAGTTGAACAGCAATGTATCGCCCTCGAAAAGAGTAATGGACCTGTTATTGGCCAAAAGAAGAGCAAGCAGGAAATAAATAAAAGTACAACAACAAAACAAAACAAAAAAGAAAACAAAAATGAGACAAGGAGGAAAGTAACTGAGATACTAAGAGGAGATTTTTCCTCTCTTTTAGTTAAAGCTCATTTGCCCTGAGGGCCAGTTTAATGGTAGTTTGCTTTATTTTTTTTTCCTTTTCGTTTTTTTTTTTTTCCTTTCTGTTATATACATCTTTTTTTGTTGTTTTCTTTTAAGTTTATTCAGAGACGGGGTGAGTGCTCTCTGAGGTCTCTGGCGCAGAGGCCTGTACATTTTTAAGTGCTTGGCAAAAATGAAAGGATCACTAGTAGTCTTCAGAACGCGTACACACACACATCCTTCTAAAAACGAATGTAAAATGACACTGAGGGAAACTGATGATGTCTGGGAAGGGTGGAGAGGTGCGGGGGGGACTCCCTGGTGTTGTTTCATCTTTTCTCTTTCCGTTCTCCTTGTTTTGCTTCAAGTGAGGTAGAGTGGCTTATCCCTGCCTATCATACTGCCACTGCAAAACAACGAGAGACAAATGAGCGTCAGGAAAATCTTACAAGAAGAAAAGCTCCAAAAGTTCTCTTGAGAAAATTTTCACCAGAAAATAAGGATTGTGTCGTCATTCGCTCGCCCTCGTGTCACTCCAAACCGAAATTCGAACAAATCCTTTGAGCGCAATTCGAGATATTAGGCAGAATGTCTGAGCTGCTCGTTTCCATTCAACCAAAAAATCCCCACCATCATAACAGTAATCCATGAGACCTTATTCACTCGAAGGCTTCTCAGAAAACGTTTTTCCATGACTAGGACGATGATGAGATGACACCAACATCATTAAATGATAACTCTTGACTATATTAATATGGAATATTGCTGACGAAAAAAGCTTTCATGCTTTAGGTTGCCAGATATTCAATTTAATTTATATCCCCCAATCAAACACATTTTCTACCCAGTGTTTCTTCATCTTTGCAATCTGGCAACCATGTGCACCCACTATCTCTACATTGCAGAAGAAGCGCGAATGATCTGATGTCATGAGAAATCAAGTCAACCCCCTAGGAATCAGTCTCCTTTAGGACCCAGGCGGTAATGCCCGATCAAAAGTTGTTATCGTGGTATCTTGACTAATTATAACCTATTTCACTATTGTATGATGTTTATTACATTAAGTGCACAAGCAACATGCTTGAAATATAAAATTAATGCCTATGTATTGCATAATGAACAAACTGGAAATAAAACAATGCCTAATTTTTAAAAAAAAAATTTTTATAAGGATAAGGACTGTTGCAACATACTATGTTAATTTAATATTAATTTCACACAATAATACCATTTTAATAAATTAATTGTCACACTTAGTACAAACAACAGACTGTCCTCCAAAAAAAAAACTTATTACGACCTATATTTATGTTTTAAAGTCATGCGCCCTCTAGCTGGCGTGAAAATAACGTCAGCGTCGTGTTACGTCTGTTGTCATGAAATGATGTATGACTGTCGTTACCAATCAAAATGCGTGTTCATTTAAATGCAATGTGTGGACTTTTTACACCATTTGTCCTATTTCCATTTAGCAAAACTCATTATTTATTAACGACTGCACCCACCCCACCCCTAAACCCACCCTTACTGATTTATAGTGCATATACACTTTGAGTACATGCATTCCCTGGGATCGAACCCACGATCGCATGATCACATGATTGCATACTGTTATATATTGCAATGCTCTGCCAATTGAGCTACGCGAAACCCGAAATATGACGCAGATAAAAGGGAACAATGCATTAAAATGAAAGTGTCCTGTTGTAGATAGGGGTGCAACTTTAGTAAATGCTCCTATGGGTCGTATTTCAGGGATGTGACAAACGACCTATATAGGCGTATTAGTTGGAGAACATAAGTACATAAGTTAACTGAAAAACAGTAAGAATGAGAAATGCTTGATTTCACAACAGTTATATACTTGTATATGAACCATGACATTTAAAAGACATTAAATGGTCATTATAATGCATTTCACACGATATAAATCAGAATGAGATTTTGCTTAAAAAGTCCTTTAAACTTAAAAGTCCGTTGAACTATTGGGATCGCTCTGGGTCCTAAAGGAGACCCAATTCCTGGGGGGATTTGATTTCTCACCACACCAACAATAAAGTAAACTGGAGCAATCTCCATTTAAGATATTCTGCTTATGAAAGTGTCATTCTGTGTTTGTGTTCCTTTACGATTCGCTTGTGCTGTTTACCACCACTGTAATAAATCCAAACATGAATCTCGACTATATTTGCGATTGTTTGCAGAATAACTGCACTTATGCAACCTCTATGTGATGATGCATATCATTTTTTGCTGTTGTTTTAATAGAAAAAACATTATTGGATTACTAGGAATTTTAATTTTCTTGTTTTGTTTTTTTCTTGTATATGATAAATAGCCTATAATGAATCAGGAAACTATATGAGGTAAAATAAACCATGCAATATTCTCTTGATTTGTGCTTAAAATGTAAAAAATAACTGTCAAAAATGAACACTATTATGAAACATCAATGTTTTCAGATCAGCATGAACATTCTGCTAAATATCTACTTTTTGTGTTCGACATAAGAAAGAAAGTTATACAGGTTTGGAATGACATGAGGGTGAATATATGAATTTCCATTTTTGGCTGAACTAGTATTTAAACTTTGTTATTGTGTGTGTTTTTTTTTTATTTTTGCATTGCATTGCATTGTTATATTACACAATAAATAATTCATGCCGTACAGCTCTGAAACCACACATGCTGCTCGCACACGCTCACAGAGTCCCCTGATACCATGACACATGTCTCATGGGACAGACACAGTTAACATCGTAACACAAACACACACACACACACACACACACACACGCTGTCTACCTGCAGTGGTTTCCGCCGCATTCCCGGTTGCAGTACTCGCTGTCCCAGTCGGGGTTCTGGCCCACTGGGTTCGGAGCCCCGGGAGACTGAGACCCCCCCACGCTCTTCTGATACTCGGACTGTAAGTGAGAGAATCCCTGAGAGACAAGAGAGAATACACATTTTTTATTAGCATTTTTAGGACAGAAAAATATACAAGTATGCAAACATACCTCATGCAAACTGTGTGACCCTGATGTATGTACTTCACATACTTAAAATATACGGTAGCACTTTATTTTACAGTCCTGTTCCACATATACATGCTATGTACTACATACTGGGTAATAACTAGGCACTAACACTAAACCTTAACCCATTATATTATACTGTACTTACAGTACGTACACTGCAAGTACACACAAGTGCATGCACTGTAAAATAAAGTGCAAGCAAATATACTAAAATTATTAAATAAAGCGTATTATTAAATTTATTTAATTGCATTCTAAGAATTAAACCTGACATTTGTTCCTCACTTCTTTTCAAGACAATGTTTTCTTTTAATGCTTCACTGTAGGAAGGTGCTAAACACTGATGCTTTGGATTATCAGACCTTTTCACTTCACACACGACGTCTTCAGTACAGAGACAACACCTCCAAAACAACACATCCTCCACCCCAGTTCTCACTTCATCTCATTTCACCTCACACCGAGACCGCTAACCACACGCATACGATGACCTGTCCTTTATCAAGTTAATTTGGTAACATTTTCCCAGCAAGATTTGTTCCGACAAAGATTACGAACACTGCTATCTATTAATATTGAGCGATAACACTGTACTAAACAAAAGCCAGGAGGTGTACTGCGTGTGTTTCAATGTTTTTCCACATAAAAATAAGTTTGCTCGCTTGTTTTATATTTAACACTTTAATCATGGCAAGTTTGACTACCATACTCTTTACTGCACAAGGCATATATAACTTACGCTGCATTTTTTCCCCCCAAAATAGTACCTGAAACTGTATGCACAGTATGCAACGATAAATGTTCCATGGTGCTTAATGCATAAATGTAAAAGTAGTGTGCAATCTCTGAACAAATGACGTCCAATTAGAATCGCATTAAAAAAAAAAAAATCCAACAAATGCTGGAATAGGAAGGTCAAGTTGAGTGCATTGCATTGTGGGACACAGCACCTAGTGCAGTGTGTTCTAGTGCTCCAATCACACCCCATACACACAAGCAGAAGCACATTTAGTACATGAAACTAGTACATGAAACTGTATGGAGTATGCCACGCTAAATGTTTCTATGGTCATGTTTGGAATGGAATTACTGTCAAATATGTGCTGCATACTGTTTTTTATTAGTATGCAAAGTAGTATGCAATCATAAACATTTAGAAAATCAAATAAACATTGGAAATGGATGGTCATGTTGAGAGCACTGCATTGTGGGATACAGTACCTACAGTGCATTTTAACAAATGTAGTATGTCATTTATGCATATAGAAATTTCAGACACTATGTACAGTATTGCATGGTAGAGTGCCGGTCCAATCACTAGCATGTGTGGTGTTTAGTACACAAAAATAGTACATGAAATTGTATGCAGTATGCCACAATAAATATTTTTACGGTCATGTTTGGAATGGAATTACTGTTTACTGTCAAATATACACTGCATACTAATAAAAATAGTATACAATATACAAAGTAGTATAGTTGAGAGCACTGCATTGTGGGATACAGTACCTATAGTGCATGTTGGCAAATGTAGTATGTTTGTGCATATAGAAATTTCATACACTATGCACAGTATTGCATGGTAGAGTGCTGGTCCAATCACTAGCATGTGTGGTGTTTAGTACACAAAAATAGTACATGAAATTGTATGCAGTATGCCACAATAAATATTTTTATGGTCATGTTTGGAATGGAATTACTGTTTACTGTCAAATATACACTGCATACTAATAAAAATAGTATACAATATACAAAGTAGTATAGTTGAGAGCACTGCATTGTGGGATACAGTACCTATAGTGCATGTTGGCAAATGTAGTATGTTTGTGCATATAGAAATTTCATACACTATGCACAGTATTGCATGGTAGTGTGCTGCTCCAATCACAAGCATGTGTGGCGTTTAGTACAAGAAACTAGTACATGAAACAGTATGCAGTATGCAATGATAAATGTTTCTGTTGTCATGTTTGGAATTGAATACTGTTTACTGTTAAATATATGCTGTATATTTTATACTGTTTTAATTAGTATGCAAAGTAGTATGCAATCATAAACATTTCTAGGGCTAATTTGCATTTAGAAAATCAAATAAACATTGGGAAAGGATGGTCAAGTTGAGAGCACTGCATTGTGGGATACAGTACACAGTGCATTTTGGGAAATGTAGTATGAAATTTCAGTGTGCCGTTCCAATCACAAGCATGCACAATGTTTAGTACATGAAACTAGTACATGAAACTGTATGTAGTATGCCACACTAAATGTTTCTATGGTCATGTTTGGAATTGAATACTGTGCAATATATGCTGTAGTAGTTAGTATGCAAAGTAGTATGCAGTGCCAAACATTTCTAGGGCTTATTTGCATTTTCAAAAAAATCAAATAAACTCTGGAAGTGAATTATAAAGTTGAGTGCATTGCATTGAGGGTCATGCCTACAGTGCACATTTTAGCAAATGTGGTATATGCATATTGAAATTTCAGATACCCCATACACCCCATAAACACAAACACGTGCGGTGTCTCCCAGCATGCACACTAACCTGCTGTCCTGGGGGTGGGGAGTGCAGTGGAGCCTGGAGGCCCATCTGGTGAGAGATGATTGGCTGTGACTGGACCTGCTGCATGCGGATTGGCTGGTTGAGGAGGGAGCCCTGGTGCAGAGAGAGCTGCTGGTGGAGGGGAGGGCTGATCTGGAAGGACGCTGGGGGGGAGGCACTGAGCGCGGGCAGCATGGCCGAACGGGGCAGGCCGTGTCTGGGAGCCCCCGCTGCGTAGCTCTGGAGGTCCGAGAGGGGGAAGGGGCTGGGGCCCAGGTACGGGGAGGAGGGCTGGGGCGGGACGCTGTACAGGGGGGTGTTGGGGGCCATCATGTGTGACGACGGCTGACTAGACTGGGCGCTTTTGCTCTCCACTGGGTCACTGTAGGTCTGACAGAGAGAAAACGCACATCATTAAATGGATCTACACTGAAAAAAGATTTCACTCAACAAAATTGCTAGTCAATTTCACAAATATTTAAAGAAATGGCAGTTGGCAGTAAAATGCACACCTTAATTTTTTTTACATTTTTTTTTTAACTTTTTCACAATTTAGAGCTGCACGATTCTGGATAATTTAAGAATCACGATTTTTTGTTACAAACAAAATAACATGTAAATTACTAGAGATTCTGACAAAAATGATTATTTATTGCAGTCTATTTAAAAGAATATTTAATCTGAATTAATGCTTTTTTAAAAAGTTCGATTAAAATGATTGTATTGGCATTTTATTTTAAGTATTTTATTTTTAATGTATGTGTATGTAGATGTTTGTATGTGTATCTGTATATATGCATATGTATGCATGGACATTTAATGTTTATATGTGCGTATATGTACTTGTACATACTGTATGTATATATAGGCATTTATCATTTATTATTGTTGTTTAAATATTATTATTTTTATTTATTTACTTTATTTGTTATTGATTTGCTGGCATGGGGTGGGGGTTGTTGTGTAAAATGTGAAAAGATTTAAAATACAAAAGTTGGATTGAACGAATGATTCAATGACTCACTCATAAATACTTCACTTGTTTCATTACTGGATAAATCAGCGTTTTTTATTGAATCACTTGAATAAATGATTCAATGACACTCATAAATACTTCACTTGTTTCATTACTGGATGAATCAGCATTTTTGAACGAATTTCTTGAGTGAATGATTCAATGACTCACTCATAAATACTTCACTTGTTTCATTACTGGATAAATCAGCGTTTTTGAAATACATTTTGTCTGTCGCCACCTACAGGTGTAACGAAGTAATCGATACTATCTTTTTTCGAAGCGACAAGTTGCTTTCTAAAGGTGATTTACTCTATTTTGATCGCTTCTGTAGACATCACTGTTCATATTCAAAGTATAAACTTTCATCCGAGTACTTCTGTGATCATTCGAATTATTGTAAGACAGAAATAACGATAGTGTGTGGTTGAAAAGACTGTTTGTGAAGCTGTTTCATATCTATACATGACAACAGCTCTCTCTGGATGAGCAAAGGTGAATCAAAGATGAATCGCTGTCATTTAAGAATGAGATTGTGTGGGTGTTTGAATCCAGGTCGTCATTTTTTAACGATTCGTTCAGCTCTAGTGTGTTTATTTAATATTAAATAATCTTATCAATAAGAATTATTTCATCAGTAGAACAATTTGACATGTTCTTAGTATTGACACAGACTCCAAAACTTGATGATCAGAGCATCTTTTGCTTCAATGGAAATGAATTTTCTCATCAAATGATCACATTAATATTAGAGCTCTCACTTGAGCTCATTTACATTTTCTCCTGAGAAATTTTAGGTGAAACATTTGAGGTGATATTTAAATGAATCATGAATAAACAACATAAACACAAGTGTCAGTATTTAGAACAGCAGAAAACCACAGTGAGAAACAGTAGCAAACACCAATCACACAAACACATCTATCTCTGATATGTCAAATTGAGAGCATGCATTCACTGCAGAGCATTGTTTCATTATCGCTTTACGCATCGTAAATGGCAATATGTATTTCAAATGCCAGTGCGTGATGGGCAGTCGGTCGTGTTCATCAGCTGTCACAATCATGCCGCTTTCATAACGCCTCATATATATTGAGCAGAACATCTAAACTGATCAACATGAAAAGATTGAGGGCTGAATCCATGTCCATAGAGAAGGAACAAAAACCAAATGGGAAAGCAAGCATGTGGACGTGACCGTTTGAGCGAGCACATCTGCTTTGGACATTTTCAAACATTTCTCTTTAAATTAAACAAGTGGAGATTGTCCAGGTCCTGAACGTACATCATCACACACCATACGATCAGTTTCAAAAGCTTTGCGAGAAAAGAAACGGTTATTGATGGTGCCATTAACTGCCTCATATTTCATAAAACCTCTAAACAACATTACAAGCGAAAAGTTTTACTTTTTTTTGTAAGAAAATGTGAGTCACAGTCTCTCTGATATGCTTAACCAGATATGTTTTGATAAAATGATGAGAAATTATCCAGAATTTAAAAATACAATATCAGAAAAATGTACTTTTGCACAAACACAAACCTTATTTATCTAGAACTTCTAAGACAATGATGCATCGCACTTTAAAATAGCACCAGGTGCATGAGTTTAAACTCTCAAACTTCACATTTCCCACCGATTCTTCTCAACAACAAAAAGAGTGTATAAAACCTCATTTATGAGTAAAAAGAGTCATCCTCTTTTCATGAGTGTATGTTTCAAGTTTTGGGCCATGAAAACGATGTGGATTTGATAGTTAGACCAATTTGTTTTCTATCATATTTTCCTCCTTTTCAATGCATGAGAGTATACGAACACATCAATCAAAGCATCTGCCAAAAACAGATTTTGACGAAATATTTAATTATACGCAATGGAGGACGAGAAAGGCGTTTAATAAAAGCCTGCGAGGTTGATGAATACTGTATTCACGGCTTAATCAACGCTCTTGTTTTGGGCCAAGGAGCTCCGAGAGCGAGGTATGGGAAAGGAGAGAGAGTGTTTAGCATGAAAATGCAATTTGCGTTTTTCAAAAGAGAAACAATGAATGTAAAATTAGTGGTTTGAAATCGCAGCGTTTTATTATGCAGATGAACGTATGCAATGAAACCACAGATCGTGCTGATTTCTGCTCGTTTGAATCTGTCAAATCGCTTTCGCAAATTTCCTATCGATTTATGGATCGCACATGCGTAATGCAATCCAATAGATTAAAACAACAGTTAGTGACCGCAGAAACTTGACAGAGACGAATATCACTGGCTCGATTATAAGGCTTGAACTAATGATGCTGTTTCGGGGAATGTATACACGAGCGTGCCAGCGGTATGAAGAATGAGCGTTTAAAGGATCAGTTCACACACAAATGAAGAATCTGTCATCTTTTATTTCCAAACCTTTTTGACTGAAAAGGAGAATTTTTGCAGAAGGTTATTTTCTATGCAAGATCAATGATTTATGACTATAGGTGTGTGTACTTGTGCACTATTCTATGCCATTTAGTAGCATAAATAGTGTGAGTGTTCTGTTCACACTGAAAGTTCCAAAAAGAATGTTGACTTGCACTTGTGTGGAATGTTGGACACTTGATACACTCAACTGTTACAGATCTCCTTATATGGCAGAGGGGGAGGGGCTAACCGACTGGCGTCGAATGACAAAACACGGATGAGTGCATCGTGCGCCATTTGGGACACAACTTTTGTTATTTTAGGATTAATTATATGCGATTATAATATTCATTAACATTTTGAATTTTGAGCTTTTATTATTATATTTTCAGATTTAATTTTAATTTAAGATTTTTTTTTTATTATTTTATATTTGTATTTAGCTTTAATCTATATCTTTTCCAGCTCTTTTCAGTTTTTTTTTAGAACTTTAGAATTTTAGAACTTTTAAAAAATATTTTATATTAGTTCATGTAGTTTGTCATTTAATATTTATTTCATTTTATTTCAATTAACAAAATGATTTTTAATAGAGTTTTAGTTTAATTTTAACTTAATTTAATTTAAAGGTTTCCTTTTAGTTCACAATAACAACACAGGTCTCAAAAAACACCATAAAAGCAGTCTATTTCCACTATATTTTTTATAAATCTTCCACAGTCATATGATAAACTGGCACGAAAGTAAAAATGACAGAATATTCCCTTTTTTGCTGATCTATCCCTTTAAAACACACATACACAGGCACTCTTGCACTGACAGCTTTTCCCATGAAATGTTGTGCTGAAATCTTTAGTCTAATGTTTACCCCCCACAACATTAGCGCTGACCCATAGATATCAAAGACGTGAACTCGTCCGGTTACCTTGGAAACCAGGCTGGCTCGGTACGCTGCCAGGGCCTTCAGGTACTCCTTCTTTGCTGCTTCTGTTTTCCGTTTATATGCCTGCGAGGAGACGAAACACAACTGTGAATAAACACGCAAACAGACATGAGCGTAATGCTAGAATATGACCACTTAACCTTGGCTTTGCACCTGGTCAGTGTCACGTCAACAACTTTCAACCACTTCTACGTAAAAAAACTTCCAGGCATAAAATGTAATCTAGGTCTTTATGGTCACATTGGAGAAGAAAGTTATTACATGTTGCATTTTGCATGTGAATGTAAATGTAGTCTATGAAGATATCATTACAAGCATCAGAATTTCATCTTTGTCCATAAAAATATCAGCATATGCGACACAAACACACACACTCAGTGTACATCCCAGGACAAAAGAAAAAGATGGGGGTTGTTCAGGGAGAAAGACTGAATTCAAGCCTAAAAGGCGGCCTATGCAAACAAAGTGAATGAAATGCGATGTAGGCTAATGTAATTGCTTGTCAATCATTTCACATCCCAGAATTACGGTTTCCATTTCTTCTTGGCAACGAGTGCGGCCAATTCCCTTCTGAAACTGGGGCGGACATCAGAATGATGAGGGAAAACACGCTTTAAATCTGTGACAAAATACGTCACGGTGCATCCAGGCACATCCAGGCGACAACGTTAAATTGCAAATGGAGAAATTGGGGGGAAAAAAGCAATGTGACTTAACAAGATGAATACGGCTGCAGTCCCTTAGGAAGATAAAAACACCAATGAGATCTCTTTAATACCTCAATTCTGTCTCCTGGACAACTTTTCAAAAATCCAAATAGACAATTCCTTTCTTTTATGGAATACTAGAGTATTTATTATAAATGATTTGTATGTGAGCATCATTATTGTGTTAAAATCATGTTTCTCATCTTTCAGCATCTCTTCTCTGATGACGAGGGCGGGGCAACCTGTCACTCACATGAGATCCACCAATAGCAAACCAAAACCAACCAATCAATTCCCAAAGACAAAATCAAGCCCCGCCCTACATTTGTTCTTGTTCCAGAAGCGTTTCACGCAGATATACGGCACAATAGAAAAGAAAAGACTAACTTCTGGAGGGTCAAATAGTTGTCCACACTGTAAAAAAAGGAAACAGTGAGAGAAGTGCATTCATATATGTGACCCTGGAGCACAAAACCAGTCATAAGGCGCACAGGTATATGTAGTAATAGCCAACTATACATTGTATGGGTCACAATGATTGATTATGCCAAAAATCATTAGGATGTAAAGATCATGTTCCATGAAGATGTTTTGTAAATTTCCAACCGTACATATATCAAAAATGTATTTTTGTGAGTGGATATGCGACTTCATTTGGACAACTTTAAAGGCGATTTTCTCAATATTTCGATTTTTTTGCACCCTCAGATTGCAGGTTTTCAAATAGTTTCTCAGCAACAACAATCCATACATCAATGGAAAGTTTATATATTCAGCTTTCAGATGATGTATAAATCTAAAAATGATCCTTATGAATGGTTTTGGGTCACATATGAACATTCTCTCAACAACTGTCCTCCTAAGTAACACTTTTGTTTTGTCAATTTGAATTTGTTCGCACACTAAATGTAAAACGCCTCATTCCACCAATAAACTTCAGGCAAATACAGATTTCTTCTTAAGCATGTTTTTAGTTAGTAATACATTCTATCTGTCTTTAGTTATATACAGTATAGTTTCATAAGGTTAAGGCTCGTTCACACCAAAAACGTATTATAAGCACCATCTGTCGTCTGTCGCTTTAAATGCTCGAACTCTTTAAAGCAGGATGGATTCTGATTGGCTTTCAATGTTTTTGAGTTGACATGTATTTGCAAAGTTACTGAAAGTCAGTAGAATTTCTGTTGGGGGAGAATCAAAATAAAGTGTTACAAATTATAAATTATATTCAGTAACTGCAAAGTTTCAATGCTCTTTTACAGAAATCGCTGTTTAAGGACTACAACAAATGGCTGGTGGGGACTACAACAAGCTTCTTCCTGGGTTGGTGACATCACTAACCCTAAAATTTACTTAAACCCCCGACAATCCTCATTTTGGCTGCGTAAGATTCTCCAGCTTTGTTGTTGTAGAGCTGTTAAAGCTCCGCCCTCTTGGAAAGGGGGCGGGAACAGCAGCTCATTTGCATTTAAAGGGACACACGCCCAAAGTTGCTCACACCCAAATAGGGGCAAATTTGACAAGCTATAATAAATGATCTGTGGGGGATTTTGAGCTGAAACTTCACAGACACATTCTGGAGACACCAGAGACTGATATTACATCTTGTGAAAGGGGCATTATAGGTCCACTTTAATATACGAGAAACTGGAATAAAAGTTCCATAAAATGGAAAATATGTAATAGTTGTTGTTTTTTTTTAAATAGTTTTTTTGCAGTGCAACAACCAAATAGTTGATTTGTGAGTGTGAATTTAGAGACACCACTTAAGGTTTTAATTATTCAATTCAAATCAAGTTTATTAGTGCTTTATATAAAGCAGCTTTATAGAAAATGCTTGTTTCATATAATATAAATAATGATAAGTTAGGGTTAGCATGCTTGAACCTTCACTATGGAGTTGATTTTAACCAACAGAACAAAAATAACAGATCCAAAACTATGAATTACTCTCAAATACGCAAGTTTGTGACCTTGCATGTTGCTAGTTAAATATTGAACGGGGTGGTGTCGTTTCTTGTAGTAATGAACTCCCAAGGAGCTCCCAGCAGCTTTGGTTTCAAATTAATTTAACCTCCACTAATGAGTGGCCCTAACGACAGCAGCTCTTAAATAAATTACCATGCCTAAGGATTTCTAATTATTCCAAAGTGAGCGGATTCATTAGCAATTGAAGCCGTCAGAGAGGGAGCAGGTCGCTATGAATTAGAAGTAACGGGAGCGTCGGTGCCATGGAGCATGTGTTGGCGTCTTAATCGTGACATGGCGGTCGCCCCCCGCAGAATTAGCTGTAATTGTACCTTAATGAAACGTTCTTGTTTGATAACCGGTTAATTACGGAAGACAATAACTTACGAGACCCGCTGACACGGGGAATGGGCTTAAACCCGGAGGGGAGAGAGATATATCGCGCTGACGGGCTGATTTTAGCATAAGAGGGAGACAGAAGATGTCAAAACTCTTCATTTGTGTCTGTCTCACAGTGAATCTGAGGAACAGCACAATGTGATCTTCAGCTGAGATGCTGTTGATAGTGACAGGATGAGAAACAACACAAGTTGAGTTTGATACGTTATTATCTAGTGCTGGACGATCCCACGGACCTTCCAGAAGAGCATCGCCTGATAATTAATGAGGCCGATGCTCTGGTGACATTCCCACAAAAGAACAAGACCATTACACACAAGAGACATGCCTGAATCTCATGAAAACATGTTCAGGTCACATGACACCCCCAAATTTTTAATTATTGTGATGCTTTTGACTAGATTTGTGTTTTACTTTGTAAAGTAAATGTTCTGAAGTAAGAGTTTGTTTGCAATTCTGTAAAAAACAAACAAAAACAAACTGTAATTCTTATTAATTCCAAATAAAAAAAATACTGGAATTCAATTAATGTTATTAAAATCAGCATAAATAAAAAGCAATGAAACAACTGCTTCCCTGATATATAAACACTTCTACTGTAAATACAATTTAAATAATATAATATTAAATAATATTAAAATAATATTTCAAAGCAAAAGTGTTAAACTTTATTT